>NC_137127.1:14736694-15037180 GCF_949319135.1 Squalius cephalus | reverse complement strand
GCCACTCGGCCACCATCTTGGCAACGCCTCCGGGCAGCTATTTTGGACTAACAAGACCAGGCTACTATCTAAATGAATGGGCAGAGAGTCAGAACTGCACTTTCACTGGTCACCGGGACATAAAAACTGCATGTATAGAAACAGCAGTAAAATATGATAAAAATCGCTGAAAAAGTTTGATGACTTTGCCCCAAAATAAGGTTTAAAACGCCTTTTTCCCCACAGGTTATACCTTTACTACGCATGCGCAAGGGTTCACGTTCACGACACCAAACTTCATTTACGTCTCTATCCAGAATGCCGGTGTTGTGCCAAGCACTTAAACAATTATATGTATTTAAATGTCTGAAACCTAAAATAAACATTATGTGGTTAAAACACTGAACAGTTGTGATATAGCCTATGACAAGCGCTGAGCGCGTCCGTCTTTGGCTCAGCGCGAAAGCACAGGTTGAATATGGCAGTTATGTCACGTCACTGTACATTCGCTCCTTAGTGGTCAGCTGCTGACTGTTAAAAGCAGATGATTGGCTTTCCAGCGGGAGGGGTGGGACACAACCGCCATCTTTGCCGTTACGGGTTTTCCTTATATAGTTGTATTGAGGATTGAGGAAGTGGCATGTCTCATATAAATTGTCTCTGATTAGCCCCAAGTAACGCAATGTTTAATGCTAAATTACTACTCATACATGTCACTTTATTTGTCGAATTAAATGGCGGGGTAATGCAGCGCAGTTTTACATTTTCAAAACAATCATCCTAAAAGTACATTTGAACGTACTCACAGCATTTGCAATACTGTATTTAATTACACTGCCATACACTTATTCACCAGACTTGTCAAACAGACACCGAAATTGATCCTCGTTTTATTTCTCCTCTTGTCCAAAACTCGTCACGTTTACGTTTCTTGGAGATATCTTTGGCGACAGAACCTGCTGTAACGATAACGAATAATTGTGGTCCATGACTACTGTGCAGAACAACAACAGAGTGGCCTGCTGGATGCTGCAACTACTACTTCCATATTTCTTTCATGAGACTCACTGTGTTGCCAAGGTCTCTATGGCAGTAAAAGTGGATACAAACCGTCCACAAGCATATAACACAGTATTCAATGTCCCAATACAAAACAGATGACGGATACATTATTCATTCCTGTAAATGACAGAAAAGCATGGAGAGTGACAACCTTATTCAATTAGACTGTGTCTAACCCCATTAGCAGAATGATCAGTGGTGTTGGGAAGAGAGAAAGTGAGAATGAGAGTAAAGTCAAAAAGAAGAACAAAGAGGGGAAAATAGAGAGGCATGTGGTTTAACTCTAGTTCTGAACTGAAAGCCTTGAGTGCGATCAGGAGACTTATTTGGCAATGCAGATAATTAACAAACCTCTCTGGTAACAGTTTACTTTAAGCCTGTATGTAATACATTATAAAAAGCATTCATAAGGCATAATATGGTTCACTTCACATCCTGACAGGGCTTATTTTGGGATAATGACTATCCGGCTGTACAATATCCTGATTTTTACACAGCTACTCGCTGAATAAATAAATAAAAGGACATGAAATGTTAATTTGGCTGAAATGATTGTTTTATGTGAGAAGAAAGAGACGGCAGACCAATACAAGAGACATAAAACTAGCACAGTCATGTAGGAAACTGTAAATTACAAATTGACAAAAAATATACAAATTAGTGTGCATTTTGCAAAAATAATTGTATAACGCAGAATGATTTTTTCATACCTCATATCTACTTAATGTGCTTTAATGCAATTTCTTATGCATTACACACTAACACATAACTTTGAAACGTTATTACAATGCATACTATTATTGTGGTTAAAATTATTCACAAGACCATGCAATTGATTATAAAGTATACTATTTTTAATGCATTGAGAATACCTTAAATGAATGCATTATGCTTTTTCTACATGCAACAGGTCTGGTAGAGTGTTTTTACACTTCGGGAATGTAAAAGTGTGTAGGTGTGGCATAACTCACGCTCAGAAGCAGGCACTTGTTTTCCTTGATGGCGCCCAGGCATCCGAGGAAGCCCGTCACCATGACGATGGCGCCTATGGCGATGACCATGTTGGCAGCAGAGAGGGAAGGGAAGGAGGGGGAGAAGGTGGCGAAGCTGCCTTGAGACACAGACAGCCAGATTCCAACCCCCAGCAGCCCACAGCCACACAACTGCAGAGAGAAACAACAGATTATGAGATATTGATGCATTCAGGAACATCGATTCAGCGAGAAAGCTGTCGTTCTGAAAAACATCATTCATTATGCACCACAAAAATTAACTGAAATGTAGCTTTCCATCCCGTGCAGACGTTCGTCGACGTCTACAGAGGTCCAATGGAAGAAATAATCAGCAGAATAGTACGGTTAATTTTGATACTGGTTTCCATGCCAATAGGTTCCACTAGGGGGCGCACACACCATGCAAACTTTGTCCCTTGAGGGCCACACCGTCATTTTTGATGAAACACAGACTGTCCATTGACATTTGTGTGTAGACAAGAGTCCAGCTGCGTGACTGCTTTGGCATATTTGTAGTATTCACAGGGGTTTTGATTGACAACGCTGAGAGGAGAGACTGTTTTCCTCATCAATCTGTGATAAGGGCAGGAAGGAACGACTGACATTTCCTTCGCTGTTATTGGAATATCCAAAGCAATCTCCTCGTGAATAAGGAATCGCACCCAGCACTGATAAACTGGCGGGCGCCACACGACAAATCAAAAAGCATCAAGAGTGTCTTCCAAGTGTGAAAGCGTTTGTCGCTGAAGTGTTAGCATGTTCGACAACTGACTAGCGGCACAACGGCAATTAAAGCAAACCAGACAATTTTTTTAGTTGAAGTAAATAATTAATCGCTTTTGTATACGCTCTCGTTCGCTTTCAAGCATAAACGGGCGGTTAACTGCCTGACAGTGCCTTCCAGATTGAAGCAGCAAAGGGATTTGGGTAAGAGACTGAATAAAACAAATTCCATCAGTCATGGTGGTTGAAATTATCAGCACGCTCTTCTGCCGAGAACCTTTCCCACCACGGGCGTGATAAAGAACTCTGTGAGAGACAGAGCCTGTGTGTATCTCACACTTGGCAGGTTAAAAGTGAGTGCTGTTGCTCTGTTTGGTGAGGGAGCACTTTAGCCTGAGGGAGAGGTCCATTTTTAATGCCCTGGGTGGTGAGAAACGGCACTGCACTAATGTAACATGGAGAACGCGATGTATCAATGTCCACCGTGTGAAGCAGCAAATTGTAAAATAGTGGAAGCAGCCTCTATAAACCTTAAAGTAGATTACTTTTTTTTATTTTGATTCTATTGAAAGTGAGATTGTGAGGGATATCAACACAGATCATGATACATATGTTCAATTCAATACAATGTGATGGATCACGATTTCATAATTGGACGAAAATGGGAGCAAATCTGTGTTGTTGGTTTCAATTTCTCTTGTGCAGTTTGCATCACTTTTGTCCAGACTACACTGCAAGATGCGAATCACACATACACATGTGTTAAAAAATGTGAAAAGAAATCAATGCAAAGAATCAAGATATATTGTGTGATTGTATCAGAACAACCCTTTGAGAATGATTCCATTTACCTTATTAATAATACATTTTTTTATTACATACTACTAGTTAAAAGTTTGGGGTCGATACGATTTTTTAAAATAAGTATTTTATGTTCACCAAGGCTGCATTTATTTGAACAAAAAATGCAGTAAAAACAGTAATATTGTGAAATATTCTTACAATTTAAAAAAACAATTTTCTATTTTAATATGTTTGAAAAATGTAATTTATACCTGTAATGGCAAAGCTGAATTTTCAGCATCATTACTCCAGTCTTCAATGTCACATGATCCTTCAGAAATCATTCTAACATGCTGATTTGATGCTCATGAAACATTTTACTACCAATTTATTACCAATGTTAAAAACAGTTGCTTTATATTGTTTGGAAACCACAACACTTTTGTTTCATGATTCTTTGTGAATATAAAATAAAAAACAAAAAACAAACAAAATGGATTTTTTTGTAACATTGCAAATGTCTTTGTCCCTTTTGATCAATTTAATGCATTATTAAAATAAGTATAAGTAAGTAAAATAATTTAATATATACAGTAAATATATATTAAATTTTTTTGATAAAAATAAATGAAATGAAATAAAATGACTATAATAAAAAAATAAAATAAAAAAAAAATATAGCACTTTTCTAAGCTCAAAGTTACTTTACAACTAAATTTAGTACCTTTCAGATAAATACAGGGTAAAACCTATTTTTTACAAATATTTGTATATTTATATAAAAATATAAAATATAATAAAGAGAACATTCTTCACAATCCAGTAATTTCCAAATGGATAAAACACTGTCCTACATTTTTCCCCTTTATTCCCCCCACATTAAATATTCTGTTTCACTTGATACATTATGTTGCAACAATATACCACAAAGCTCATTTGCATTTGAAAAATGTGCAAATTTATCACTAGAAGTTTGCCGGAGCTCTATATTTCTGTATGGGAATGCACAATTGAGGGTTAAGCTAACAAACTAATCTACATTTAACAACACCGTTTTTCAAATCACTAAGCCATTTCGTGTCCATCCATCATGCAGAATTTATATGTGTAACAGTGACTGAAGGTCATTAGTATTGGCATGGTCCTACAGCCTCAGCACTGCTTAAAACATCCTCAAACGTTTATGGAGTCAGAGCACGCATGGAAACATCGACCATGCTGCTTACCGGCCCCTACGACCATCCTTCAGGCAATTTCAACTCATTTACCTTATTTGTAAAACCTCTCCTGTGATTGAAACGGGAGCCTGTACCATCACATAAAAAAAATCGAGGAAGAAGCAGAGGTGAAACGCAGGGGCAGAATGTGAGAGAACACATTAGAGGGGGGAAAAAGACAGGGGTCGAGGTGTAGCGTTGAGAGAAAGACTGTAAAAAGTGCCCTCGGCTCTACGGCAAAGTCCTGAAAGCCCAGGAAAAGGACGTGAGTGCCTCATAATGGTGCATTAGCAGTGTTGAGTGTGTGCCTCAACACATAAATAGAGTCTTTGTTCTTCTCAAATGAGTCTCAGATGAAAAAAAAAAGGATGAGAGAAAGAGAGACTGGAAGATTCGGGCATCTTGCTTCAGTTTCTGTCTTGTTTTGGACCAACTCACTGGACAGACTTAATAATTTAACACCCAACTGAGCTTAGCATTTCAAGAATCTTTTCTTGGCTCTTCTGTTTAGTATTTTTTAGGCTCTCTTTAAAAAAAAAACACAGAAAAAGACGTCAGAAAATCAATGACACTGTGTATTTTAAAGATGTCAAATCTCTTGCGTTGAAAAAAAGTGGAAAGTCGTGTGAGGAAACCAAAAGAAAACCAGGAAGAGAACATGTACAACTGTGCATTTCACCAATTTCAAAAAATATTAAGGGGAAATTACCTGTTACACTTCTGTTGAACTGTTGACAGAAATATTTCAAACACAGACTCTCGGGCTACTATATATAGAGTAATATTCATGAATATGTGAAATGGAGATTCTCTTAACCTCCTGATCTGCTTAAAACAGCTTCAGTTGTTTACCCAGCAGCCCTTTTAGTGTGGACAGTTAAACTACATCAAAATTACATTATTTGTATAAAGTATGTAGGGTACAACGGGGCTAAAGGCGCACCGGGGTAAAAGGCGCATTTTACTTTTTTCTCTTTTAAACTACTAGATTGCTCAAAAATTCAGCTCAGCCCTTTTCTTAACAACTGCTTTTGATGATGCACGTGGAAATTTGGCTGATCGCAAACAGCAATCAAAGTTGATTCTGCGCTAATATTTAATGTTTTTTAAAATGTTGCAGAATCGATAAGATTATTGACTATATTTTGAGACAAAGGTCTTGTTAATGATTTTGAGTTTTGATCAAGGTAATCAAAGCAACAGTTTTTCAGTAACGGAACAATTTGAAAAAGTATGGTATTTGGGGTAAAAGGCACGATAATTGACATGATAATAAATAGCTGGTGGATTTTCCATTTGTTGACATGGCAGTTAGATTAAAATGGTAAATATCATATATTAAGTTCGGTGTCCACTTTAGCGACAATCACCATATTTATAATGAAACCATCATATTTCAAAATATGCTATTTATCATATATCATATAATAAAATGTCATTTTTATTTGTTACTACTGTAAATCTATATTAAATTATTATGGGTCTCATCTAATGCTTTCAGAACCTTTACTTTTTATATTTTTCTGTATTTTTAAAATAAACATTTCAACGATAGCATATTTATTGAACAAAAATGGATTCTTTTATTTATCAAAATAAGCTGAACATAGTACAAACGTTATTAAAATGATTATTTTGAGTGTTAACTTAGCATTATTAAAAACATTATTTTAGCTACATTACATCAATACTTTGTGCCTTTTACCCCGAGTGTGGGGAAAAAGGACCACCTTGCCACCTCATACATTTATAAGATTTTTATAATGTATTTTCACACAAAATCTATTGCTTCATCAATGTTCAATAAAAACATAAATATTTTCACTACGGGAGCAGAGAAAAGCAAATTTTTGTTAAGGTGTGCCTTTAGCCCCGTTGTACCCTATATGTGCAATATATGCCCTTGTTTTTCACATAGTATGTTGTTTATGGCATATATTCATGAGGAAACTGATCTTATCATTTCCATAAGAATGAGTGATTGCTGTATTGGAGATGGAGGTGTCAGTCACAATTCAAGCTAAAGCTGGAGGCTCTGACACCGCTTCAACGCTGCCTTAGCGCTGGTATTTCACTGCATCTTAGACCTCTGAATATGTGTGGGGGAAGCCTTGCATCTCACTGTCAAAGCAAAATTTTCAACAGATGCGCTTCACTGGATTAGAAGCAACATGCAAAATGTGCCTAAGTATATCAATGTGCTTCAAGGTTCGAGTGGATGTGCACGTTTGGGCGCTCTACATGGCGAGTGTTTGTTTTAAAAGCGCTGCTATATTTACAGCGGCACAACTCTTAACGCTAAGCTGTTGCTGGAGTTGAAAGGCAACATGGCAGTTCGCAGACTCCCAAGTAAACAAAGTGTCTCGGAAAGGACATTTATCATGGGAAGCCTGTCTCACAATGCTGTATCCAACTTGCTGTGCCTTAAGCAGAGCCCCTGAGGAATAAACACTGGATGGTTAAACACACTGCCTTTCACCTCACATTTCCCACAGGATGGAGAGAACACAGTGTGTAGTTTTAAAAAGGTGAGGTATGGTAGATGGTTCTGAAAGTTTGTTTAGGAGGACAGCATCTTGTCAAAGAACATGAGGGTTGGAGCTTTGAGAGACGACTCAGTTCGACTGGATAAATGGGGTTTGCAAAGAGGCACGTAGCTTAAACTCAAGGTCAGTGTAATTGAAACTATGGAACGAGTTCTTCAGGAAAGCTGAGGAGCTGAGCAAGAACCTTATCCCATCACTTTGACCACTTTATCAACTGCAGCAGAAACCTGCTCACTCACACGCAGTCATGCAACTTGAATCTTATTGCAGTCCAGTGATGGACGTGACTCACGCGCCAGGCAGAATGCGAGTCGCCTATATGTCCACTGAGAGAGAGCGATTGACCTTTTCATGCTCTGCCTCAAAAGGGGGTCAAAGTGTGTTTGTCCAGCAAACCAGCGTTAATGAGAGGTTATATCACTCTGACCCACTCGTCTTCACGATTTATTAGGACACAGAAGCTTTGGAGTAACTCAAAACGGTGTGCATGTGCGTTTTTGAAGGACATTAAAGCAATGTTCCAGACTCAAAAAAAGTTAAACTTGCTGTTGTTTATCAAAGAAAATAATCTGTTGTAGTTAAATTATTACAATTTAATTAAAAAATGAAAAAACGAATTCTATGTATTTATATAAATAAAGAAAGAAATCAAACAATTTTAAGTTAAAATGTCTTTGAATTAATACAATTTTTCATCTTTTAAGTATGTTTTCTTCATTAGTTCATTTTAAATGGACCTGTGGTGCGACAGCTGATTTTTAGAATGTACAAATATTTCATGTGATATGAGGTCATAAAAGCTGCATGAGTAATAACAAAATAATTCTATGAATAAAAAAATTAATAAAGATATATAATAAAATAATTAGCAAAATGCAGTTTAAAATAGGAGCATATCACACCGTAGGACAAGTCAACTTACATTAGTCACAGCAGCTTTTGATAGAGCTTAACTTGTATTTAACCCGGAACATTTTCAAGTAGCTGGTGGCTTTAAAAATGGTTTAAGACAGAGTTCATGGATGGCATACTGACGAAGATTAGAGAAACCAAGACATATAAAGTTGGTAAGTACAGAAAAGGAAAAATCTCATTCAACACATTGATTAGCATTCTTTCGCTTTAAACGAATGTGTTTATTTTCTCAGATGTGGAGCATTAATAACCTTCTTCATAAGAGGGTGATAAAAAGAAATAGAGGGTGAGATAGAGAAATAGAGAGAGGTTTAGAAAAATGAAGAGAGTTTCACCGCCCCAGGGGTTGCGGGCCTATCTTTAAGAAGCCAGTTAGCCGTCATTGATTTTGCACTAAAATAAAACAGTCTATTGTAATGAAGACAAAAAGGCTGGTATACACTCAGGACCAGGAGGGAAATGATACCCCATTACTGAGCGGCCCTATACTGCTTAAATGACCGCTGGCCCTTTATTGCTGGAATAGACTGCAGAAAGTCCCTTGCATCAGGTAATAGCTTTAAATCACATTAATGGGTGTAAGTATACTGTCTGTACAGAAAGAACCAAGTCCTGTAATGTCTCAGTGATAACTGGGATACTGAATTAACTTGATATGATATCAATGCAAGAGATCTGAGACATTCAAACATGTCTTTGATACCGTGAGTAGATCAGATGGAGCATATGATGTGATGAAACTGTCCTAAAAGAGCGATCAATCTCTGCCTTTCATTTGTTAAGCCACTGCCATCCATCTCCGAGAATGTCATGAATGGATACTACTAAGAAGCCAAGTCTAAATAATCAAATCTCACATCTGAGCAGATAGACAAAACAGATTTAGCTTGAGAGGATGAGATATAAACAACTTTCAGCCATTTATCTTCTACAATAGCAAAGCTTCCCACAGATTTCTAAACAGTCATACAGAGGGCTCTTGCATTAGAAAATAAAAATGTTCAATGAGCTTAATTAAATTGATGAAAGGCTTTTATACAAGGAAACTGAGCCTTTTCCAAAAATGTATACTATAAATAAATTATAAAATATAACATTATATGAATAATAAAACGATATCACTGGTTGTTCTACCACATAAAACCATTACGTTTAAAACAATTTTTTTACTGATAATATTTTGTAGCATACAAGAAATAATATTTAATTTAGTAGAGAATTACAATTAAACAATATGAACAGATGATAATTAAAAGATGCTAAAAATGTTTGCACACAATTAAATTTGTTGACAAATTAAGTTGACAAAATGTTGCATTAGCTTATTATTTTGAGTGTGTGGCAGTGTGTTCCAGATTGTTATACACACACACATACAGTAGAGCATGGACGGTGCTAGCAACACCAAGGTGTTGTGATCGATTTCCTGGGAATGCATGAACTAATACCTTCAATTCATTGCAAGTCTCTTTAGATAAAAGCGTCTGCCAAATGCATAAACATAAATGTAAATCAAATATTAAACTATCTGAATGGGTCACAATTTGCTATGCTCTAAATTAAGAGCTAGTCAAAACCTTTTCAAGAAGGTTCCCAGAGGTGAAATTCTCAGGAGGTCAATCAGAACGGATCATAACTTGAAACTTTCAATTTAAAATAATGGACCGAACGAGCCCAAACCTACAGATAACAAAGCCAAGAATGATGGGTCCAAATTGCTGCTCTTCAGAGGGTCGCCTGCAGCTTCTTTGGGCAATTATTGGAGAACTAATGAGCACCATAACATCCTGTCGTCTCAGTCATGATGAAAGCTGTGACTGTTCTCCGCTTTCCAGCCTAGACAACTTGATCTTTCTCTCTTGGCTCCCTACATGAGTGGTTTTAGTAAACTAATAAAAAAACGAAAAAACAGCTGTAAACAGTCATGACAAATTCACATTGTCTTTGCTTTCCACTAAACCCCCCGTTGCTTCCACAAAGCACAGTTTGTCCCCCCACGGTGAAGAAAAGAGTCGGGTCTTCCATCGCAGTGTCTCAAAGACAAGCTTGACGGTGAATAATGCAGCTGAACTGTGGGGAAAACGTACCGCTGAAGAGAATCAGTAGTGAGCCTTAAAAGCCCACAGATGCACTGTAGAAGATTAAACAGGAATACTTACAGTTTAAAGTTTCATACAGGAGTGAAATTACATGTCACAACGACAGAAAATTGCTGTGTGCCATTTTTAAACATTAAAACACAGTTTGAGTGATTTTGTGTATGTATTCAATGACATGGGTATGATTTGCACAAACCAACTTGTGATGTTTTTCTGACACAAACAGAATATTTAACGAGAAAGACTGTAGCGACGCCAGTTTCATTGAAGCTTGGTGCCAGCTTGGTGCTTTCGATATTTATCTTGAATCTCACATCTGACATTAAATGGGCTCAACGACTCAAAATCAATCAGAACATCCCTGCCAATCAGCAGCCGGCTCTCTCAGCTGACACCTGCCACCACAACTCACTTTCTCACAGTGGAGGATGAGAAGGAAAGGGAATTGGAGCAGGAGGGGGGGAAAACTATTAGATACCGTTGGCTAATTTGTGCTGCTCTGCTCCACTGATTTCTAGCAGCTCAACTGAATACTTACGAGGACTACAGGCTCTTTAATTATGGATCGAATTTAGGATCGAGTAGACGAATATAGAAGCTGAGCGATTAAGGAAAACATACAGATCCACTAACCGTCAATGGAAGCTCAAAATCAGTTTTTTTTCTGCTATACACTACCATTCAGAAGTTTGGGGTCAGTAAGATTTTTTTTTTAAATAAATAAATAAATAAAATAAATAAATATATTTTTAAATGGTTATTTCTAGAGACGCACAATATGATTTGCTAATGTTAAAAATGTGAGGTCAGTAAGATTTTTTTTTTTTAAGAGGTTAATATAAATTCAGCAAGGATGTATTAAATTGACATTAAAGACATTTATAAAGTTTCAAAAGACTGATATTCAAAGAAAAATGTATCAGAGTTTCCATATAAATATTAAGCACAACTGTTTTCAACATTGCTAATAATAAGAAATGTTCTTAAGCACCAAATAAGCATTTGAGAATAATTTCTGAAGGATCATGTGACATTAAAGACTTAAAGACATTAAAGTCAGCTAAAATAAAGCTTTGCAATCACAGGATTAAATTACATTTTACAATATTAAAAAAGAAAACAGTTATTTTAAATTGTATTTTTAATCAAATAAATCAAGTCTTGGTAAGCATAAGATAATTCTTATAAAAAATAAAATAAAAAAATAAAAAAATCTTACCGACCGAACACTTTTGAACGGTAGTGTGCATCAAATGACTATCAAAACAATCCTTCCAGAAGCTGTAGATAAGATGATTAAAAAAGAAAGCTTGTGTTTATTTAAAGTAATATATATATATATATATATATATCATGATGATTTTTTTTTGTTGTTTTTTTCATTGTACTGTAAACGTATTATGTTGTACTGTATGTTCACTGTATTTCTTATATTTTGTATTCTATGTGGAACTTTTATTGCGGCTTTCTTGGCCAGGGCTCCTTCGCAAAAGAGACTTGTTCTCAAATGATTTCCCTGGTTAAATAAGGGTAAAAAAAAAAAAAAAATTTTTTTTTATATATATATATATATATATATATATATATAGGTAAAGAAAATTAAACAAAACAATAAAATGACACAAATGAATCCCCATGCATCTTGCCCGCTGCCGTAGCTGTTTCAAATGATATAAAACTAGTATGTTTGCATAGCGTACATTCTTCTTAAAATGTTATGCATTTTGCCCTATGCGATGTCTGTTTTTATTGTCACCATATGTTGATTTTCCTCATTTTAAAATCTTGGTCTTGGTTTTAAATAAGTCTTGGTAAAACTTTTTGTGTATGAAAAGTTTTGGTAGTGTATGACAAGTTTTGGTAAAAACATAAGTTTTTTTTTTTGCAGATTAATACATGTATTTGCCTCCACTAATATTCCTAACTAATTAGTGCTGCCTACTTGGCAATTTATAATAATAATAATAATAATAATAATAATAATAATATTATATATATATATATATATATATATATATATATATATATATATATATATATATATATGGCACAATACACAAGGAATACTCTTAATCCCCTCACTGTCTCATAAAATAAATATTGGTACTGCAGGTGTCCGTATGTGTGCCAAACTTTAAAAAGCTTTGAACACACCATCAAAATGGCTCTGTAGAGCCAGAAACCCACCAGTCCAAATGCTGCAAGAGTTATAAAGCTTAGGGTCCCCAAGACAAACAGATGTTGCTGCTCTGGGCAAACAAACAGCAAACATTATTTTGTCCGGCCTTAAAAAGGCTGCACTCTCATCACAGGAAGAGACACAGGCCTGGGAAAACCAAAGGGGATGTTCAGGCAGAGCCAGTACAGAAGAGCATCAGATATGGGTGTAAAGAGCCCAGGAACATGAGCAGTACTGGACTCAGAGGACCAACAATGGCAGAGGACACATACAGCACAGTTGGAGTTGAAATGACTCTCTATAGTACACAAGATGCAGCAAATTGTAAAAAAAAAGAAAAAGAAATTATGACTACAAAAATAATAATAAAATATCTAATATAAACCAATAAAATATTAAAAAAATATAAAACCCTCCACACCCCAACTGCATTAAAAATGAAAATGCCACTACATACAGTAGCAATAACACTAGACTTTTCAATTTTAAATGATACCAGTTAGTGGAAGCTGAAATAAAGTCAGAATAGAAAACCCACATGGATAGAGTGGAAACTAAACTGCTAAGACAAGTAAAATACTGACAGAAACTAAATTAAAAATATAAAACTAAAATATCCCTGGAATGAGACATTAAAGCTATGGCAGATAGGAATAAATAATAAACTATAAATTAAAAATTAAAACTAAAAAAAAAAAAAAAAAAAAAAAAAAAACTGTAGTATAACCATTTAAATTTTAATTTGTTTCACACACAAAGTTATATGGCTTCAGAAGACTTGTATGGTACTTTTTGTCATCTTTGGAGCTCACCAATCCAATGTCCCATGTACTTCTTTGCAAGGAAAAGAGCAGCCAGGACATCCTGCAAAACATCTCATTTTGTGTTCTATGGAAAAGAAAATACACTGTAAAAAGTGAACAGTTGGATCAACTTAAAAAAATTACTTCAATTGGTAACACCTTAAGAAATTATGTTTTCTCAACTTAAATTATCACGTTTTTCACGATAAAATGTGATAATTTAAGTTGAGAAAACTTAATTTCTTTAGGTGTTACCAATTGAAGTAATTTTTTTAAGTTGATCCAACTGTTCATTTTTTACAGTGTAAGAAGCTAAGCGAAGTCCCGTGCGTGTAGCAACAGGTTATTAGTAAAAGTTTCTAGTGAGTTTAGATGTCGACCATTAGTGCTTATGGCGTGTTAACCCCTCCACAACAGTCCAAATTTGCATAAAATACATTTTTCACTGTGAACAGCAATAGAAATTCTAAAATTCATATAAATAAAGGGTTTTATCATGGCAGAGGCTCTTGTGTTTGAGGAACAGCTCTTGTTATTGGAATTCTTCCCTTATTCAACACAATGTGCACATCTATCTTCTAATCTGAGACCTGCTGCCAACCTCACTCTCAAGAACGGTGTGTTATCTAGCAGTCTGCAGACGTAGACCTAACTGAACCGAGCTTCACGAAAACTTAAAACGCGGGATGGGATTTGGAGGAGCCAGGATGCCAGTGCATATTTTGTATTCCTTTTCGCTTAGCATTTCTGACTCGTCTGACTGACATAGTCATGAGCAGGAAACAGTCAGCTTTTTCACATTGATTCATTTGAAGGACATAGAGCTCTCAGCGGTGAAATCCTCCCACTAGTGCCAACAGAAACCATTTTTGGTTTCAAAGTTCATTTCTAATTCAAAAACACTGTTTGAACCTCCAGGTCACAGAGAAAATAAAATGTTATTGGAAAAAAGTCAACTCACTGAAGCAGACTGGCACCTGTCAAGTCCATCTGAAGCCAACGTGGTGATGAAATTTAATCAGAACGTGGTTGAGAGGTGCGCTGGACTCGCTCACCTTGGCTTCATAGTGCTACGAAGCTGAGGTGATGAAATATTCCGCTCACACATTCATTTGAAGTACTTCAATTTCCCACCCAAGTTCCATCTTGACACACATCTCGAGAGTACTCTACGCTCACGCAACTTGAGTTTTAAAATACAAACATACTTGAGGCCTAAGTGGATGAAATTCAAACCAGAATCAATGCTAAAATAGCTATTATATTAATCCTCTCAGCAGTACTACGTCCATACAGGATTTCAATGTGTTATAACCGCGAATCATTCAAAGCTGTGATTGATGTGCTTTGTATATGTTGATGCTCTACATACATGCCAACAGGATGTAAATATATTTATGGGCTTTTATCATGCAACACAAATAGCCCCTGCAGCTACAAGAACAACACAGCATTGCATATCATACCATTACACAGCCCCACAGGAACAGAGCTGCTAAATATGCACATCCGCTTAAGTGCTAAAGGCTGATCTCTCTTTCCCTGGAATGAGAGGAAATCCGCTATCAAAGACATACAGCATAATCAATAGTCACTATGCATGACGGCATGTAGTAGCCAACTTCCTTCCATTCTTAAGAGACTTGGACTCTTAGCGAGGTCTTTAGTCTTTAAATCGAGAATGCATCCACCTTCTCTAGTTATAACATTACAGAGATTATTCTCCAAAAATGAGCGACACATGAACTTGTTCCGACGCACACTGACAATGAATTCTTGCCAGCATCAATGTGACAAGCCTCAGCTTCAGTGTTGACTGCTCTTCAGCATGTTTTCAACATTACACAGCGTGTTTTTCAGACTAATTGTCTCTCCTGCATCGTTCACGCCACCAAGCGAACACTGTCCTGGCAGACACTATTTGACATGCATGCTGCATATACCAAACCTCATTCTCTCACTCCCTCCCTGTCTCTTTTTTGGATATATTTTTTTTCAGTTGTGTTAAGCAGGAAACAGACTTTCAGTCAGTCAGTCGAATCAAGTATGCAGCACCTTTTTTTCTGAAGTTGGAGCTACTTGTTTTTTCCAGTGCTGGACAGTTCACTAAAACATGTTGCTCCGAGACGGGATGGCAGCGACCGATTCGTAAACGAGCTGATTTTTTTCAATTAACTTGTTAAATCGGTTCGCAAATTGCACCGAACAATTCATTAGTGAATTGGACTGATGCGATTGCAGCTGTTCTCGAGTCAACAACAACTCAAATGATCCGGTCAGAGCAAGTCTCCAGTTAATGATTCATTCAAAATGAGCCAATAACGGGAGATCCTTGGAGCTTGAGTGTGCGCATGACTAAAAACTAGATACTAGTGCCGAATTTTAGGATTGATTATTGTAAATGAAAATCGTATTTTGGTCACGACTGTCATTTGTTTGTGAACTAAATCTGCTGTAAAAGGGTGAGATGTTTAAGCCCACTGTAATGCTTGAATGTGGATGTAAACACATTTGTGTATTACTGTCTCAACAGGGTAGGTTTTAGGTAAAGAAAATTAAACAAAACAATAAAATGACACAAATGAATCCCCATGCATCTTGCCCGCTGCCGTAGCTGTTTCAAATGATAAAAAACTAGTATGTTTGCATAGCGTAGATTTTTCTTAAAATGTTATGCATTTTGCCCTATGCGATGTCTGTTTTTATTGTCACCATATGTTGATTTTCCTCATTATAAAATATATGTTAGATTTTTTTCCCACTTGTTTGCACACTTGAAGTATCAATAACCTAAATTTATATTTTAATATATTTAATGTTTTGTGAATGACAAGTCTTGGTAAAACTTTTTGTGTATGAAAGGTTTTGGTAGCAAACCCCCCCAAATTTTTTGTTGCAGATTAATACATGTATTTGCCTCCACTAATACTCCTAACTAACTAGTGCTGGCTACTTGACAATTTATAATAACTCATAATGATGTCATATTCAGCAACCCCACCACCCCCAGATATAATTATTAAATGATTAAATATTATTAAACATCAATCAGTAGTTTTTACTTTTAATACTTAAGAACATTAAAAATGAAGTTATTTACTTGAGTAAAAGGAGTACTTAATATTTCTACTGGAGTAATATTTTAATATGGTATCTGTACTTTTACTCAAGTAGTCAATTTGTGTAATTCATCCACCACATTTTTTTTTCTAGATTTTGAATGTATGTTTGTTATTTCTAGAGATGCACATTACACTAAAGTTTAAAATTTCAATATTAGAAAAAAATAGTTAATTTTTTTTTTTTTTTACAGAAATAACTTTTATTCTGCATTGCAAATAATTATTTAAAAGTGACATTAAAAACATAACGTTACAAAAGATTAAAAAAAATCAAATAAATGCTGTTCTTTTGAACTTTCTTTTCACCAAAGAATAGTTTGGTTTCGATGAAAACAAGCAAACAACTGTGAAAAATGTTTCAGTGAAATCTGAGAGCTGTGCGAGAACTGAGAAGATGACGCAGATGGGTCTCAATGTAGTGTTTAAAATGGGTCTAAAGTGTGCATTTCATGGATGTCCGAATCGTGAGGAACCAACGAGAAAATGTAAAAGTGCCTTACCAATGCCACAAAATGAATGGCTTACCTTTCACACTTTCCCATCAAATGATATTGAGCGTCATCTTCTCAGTTCTCGCGCATGCGTCGTGGCGCTCTCGTCAACTCACGTCAGAGGTCCACAGAAGAAAAGCCACTGTAGTCACTTGGACTATTTTAACAATGCCTTTACTAACTTTTCTGGGCTGGCAGATGAAATGACATTGCAGCCTTTGGAGGAGTGAGACAGCTCTCAGATTTCATCAAAAATATCTTAAATTGTGTTCCGAAGATGAACAAAAGTCTTACGAGGTTGGAACAACATGAGGGTGAGTAATTACTGACAGAATTTTCATTTTTGGGTGAACTAACCCTTTAACCCTTTAGACCCCATTGACATTCATTGCAAACACCAAAACAAATTGACTGAAAGGTTTTTTTTTACTGTAGAAATAAATAAATAAATAAAATATATTTAATGTTTAAAGTCATTCAAGTTTGGAAAAAACATTAGAGTGAGTAAATGGTAACAGAATGTCTGCTAATCAACTAATCTTAGTGGTTATCACTTTCCACATGCCTTTTTCCACTAGACGATTTAATAAAAATTCGCATTAGCAAAAGACAAAACGAGAATTGCCTATGGCTATGAATCAAGTTGGTGTATGCACACATAAAATTCAACGGTCATAACTTAGCTTATGTGAACACAAAACTAGCTTTAGTTTACAGGTAATCAGTTTTGAGAGTAAACAGACCAAGCAAAAGCGGCTCCATCTGTATGCATGAGGCACTAATGCTGCCGCGGGTGCTAAGGGAATGCTTAGCACGCTGAGACAGCAATAATACCAACTCAATACGACTTTTCCATGAAAACCAGCCTCAAGGTCCTATGAACACACCTCAGAAATAACACTTTCATCCATTGAGTACAAACTAGCTTTAGCAAAAAACCTCTTTAGGAAAATAACTCTGCTGTGGTGTACGAAGATAAAGTTTCAATGTTTTGATTTTATCTTAAGAATATCCCCTTACTGTTCTATGTGAAGAAACAGGAAGTCCTTGAGCGAGTCTTGCATTCATATATTTAACCTGAGTTTCTGCCACTACGCTAGCATCCCACTCTCTCTCTCCCATGCTCTCTATTTCAGGCGGAACTCTATATTAATTCCCAAATGGCATAGCTTGGATAAGCAAATAGATATATTCTATGTGTGTATGCATGCATGTGATTGAAGATATTTGCCTCCACATACAGTTTTCTCACTAGGCCTGGCCTGAGTCATGTACTCTTCTCTCCCCACCAGCAGACACACATTGTTCACCTTTGACCTGAAAAGAAGCTATGACTAATGGAAGAAAGTCCCTCTTCTATTTCATGCGCCTTTACAAGACACAATCCCATCAGTTTACTAGTAACATGCTAATTACTCTGGCACTCCTGTGAAAATACAAGAAGGTTGGAGCCTGTCTATCACTGTAAGTAACTGTCAGTCAACACTCACGCCTCAGAGACTCCTCCGTATCTGGATGGCTTTCATAAAGCAGAGGTATTGTATGAATCACCGGGCCT
This sequence comes from Squalius cephalus, assembly GCF_949319135.1. Taxonomy (NCBI): domain Eukaryota; kingdom Metazoa; phylum Chordata; class Actinopteri; order Cypriniformes; family Leuciscidae; genus Squalius; species Squalius cephalus. The sequence goes on along the minus strand of NC_137127.1, from coordinate 15,018,690 downwards.
ATTCATGAAGTATAATAGGGCCATCACAGAAGAAGAGGTAGGAAATAGAATGAGCTCATGCGTGTCCACCCCCGGTAGTTATGTCCATGCCGTAGCCCATCCAGCAATGTGATATGGAGGGTGACCTCCACCGTGAAGCAGCGTGGAAGTCATGTCACATAAGGGGACAATGATGTAGCGGCTATCAAACACCCACTCATGGCCCTCCAGGTCATATCTCACAGATACGGATCACCTGGGTAGAAGTGCAAGAAATTGGTTATGAAAAGAATAGCCAAGTGTGTCTCAATGCGGTTTTCTGGTCACGCTGATAACGTCAACCTAAGGCGTGCAACAGCGCTACATGAGGTTTTGATTGCCTTGTTGTAATAATACAATTTTATTTTATTGCGTGAGGTTAACATAAGGGTCAAGGACAGGGAGAATTTATGAGATTCCGATTCTCCCGTCTGACTGATCCAGAATTAATCAATATTCATTATGTTCCCTTCCACTCTGGCTGGGCAGTATAACAGCATTTTAAAATATGCCATATTTTGAGCTTCATTTGATCAGTCTACTATTGTCTGCTTCTGATCAAGGTCATCTGACTCTATTTTATTAACATTTCAGCGGCCAAGCGTATGAATCACAATGGGATGCATCTAGGGTAGAGGGATGCATTTATGCATCTCACCGTAGAAAGAGCTGAAATTGGTCAACACTACATAAACAAGCGTTCCGCCAGCTGTAACACCACATGCATTAACAGACTCCACAACCACTTGTGTTCAGGAATACCAAAGAGATATCTAATATACCAGTGCAGCAAACCTGCAATTGCCCAAAGGCTCCATTCTGAGACAATTTTAGGTAATGTATCACACACTAATACACACCAGCATTGCACAGATTTTGGCTCAAAGAGGCAATGACAGCATGCATGATTAATTCAGCATGGCATTGTGGCAGTGTGTATGTAAGGACTGACCCTCATACCATAGCTAAAGATGGGTGTTTGCCAAGGCTTAGAACACTGGCAAAATATGATATGCTTGTCGGGGGTCCCATTTGAACAATAAATTATGCAAATCCCTCAGATGATGGCCTCAGATGAAACATTAATCTATTTTAATATACTAAGCAAGGATCTTCGATATGGCAGAAATGTTTTAACTGGTACAATGATGCATGCATATTAGTAGCATATGTTGTCTATTTTACAATGACTTAAAACATAAATCACTGGAGTTGATGTGCTGAATAGTGTGATGCTGTGTTTGCAATGATGCAAGACTTTTGCAATGATCAAAGACATTCATTCACTATGAATAAGTTGGTGCCCATCTAGTTCCAAATAATATATATATTTATTTATATTTATTTATGTGAGATGTACCTAAATATTAGTAAACAATTACAAAAATTATGAACTGTATTATCCTAATAATATAATATAATATAATATAATATAATATAATATAATATAATATAATATAATATAATATAATATAATATAATATAATATAATATATTTTTAAATCGTTTGTGCAGTGTTTTTTTTTTTGTTATGCTAGTAGGTGGCAACAAGTGACAATCTTTATGATTGATTAATCTGTATTATTCACTCACAATTATTTCAGTCAAAATGTTTATTCATTCAGGAACAAAAGTGTGACTATTTTTATGAATGAGTAATTGAATACATTTTCGAGTCTTTTGAAAACACTTGAAAATTATGTTGGCATTAGTGGAATTGCACTATATTGTTTAAATCATACTTATCTGACCGTTATCAGTTTGTAGCAGTAAATGAAGAGATGTCATATCGATCAAAAGTTCAATAAAGAGTACCACAAGGCTCAGTACTAGGACCGTTGCTGTTCACTCTGTACATGCTACCCTTGGGAAATATAATTAGGAAGCATGGAATTAGTTTTTACTGTTATGTTGATGATACTCAGCTCTATATTTCTTTGCTTCCCGATGAAATGCACCAATTCACAAAATTAACGGAATGCATAGCTGATATAAAAAATTGGATGACTAGTAATTTTCTACTACTTACTTCTGAAAAAACAGTATTCTGGTTTAAAACGTGCTGAGGTTTTTTGCCCAATAATTAGAAACTCTGTCTAACACTTGATGGCTGCTCTGTCAAGTTATCGTCATTGGTTAGGAACCTGGGTGTGCTCTTTGATACCAATCTTTCATTTGAAACCCACGTTTCTAGCATCAGTAAAACCGCATTCTTCCATCTTAAAAATATATCTAAATTACGACATATGCTTTCAATGAAAAATGCGGAACAGTTAGTTCATGCGTTCATGACCTCAAGGCTAGATTATTGTAATGCTCTACTGGGTGGTTGCCCTGCACGCATAATTAACAAAGTCCAGTTGGTCCGAAATGCAGCAGCTAGAGTTCTTACTAGAACCAGGAAGTATGACCATATTAGCCCCGTTCTGTCAACACTGCATTGGCTCCCTATTAAACATCGTATAAATTTTGTATAAATAAACACTCTGTCAGTTTAAATCTAGACTAAAAACACATCTCTTTTACCTGCCATTCATATAGAAGATTACATTTCTATTATTCAAATCAGTTAATTGATTATTAGGCTGCATTAGATTAGGTCAGCCAGAACCGGGGACACTTCCCATAACACCTGATGTACTCGTTACATTATAAGAAGAATGGCATCTACTCTAATGTTAGTCTTTCTGATTATTCAGAGGTTTACTGAAGTCAGCCGGATCCGGGCCGTATCCAGATCAGATGGTGGACCTGCGCCTGGACCCATCCATGATGCATCCCTGAAGTGCCCGCCTCATCATCCCTGTGAAGGCCTCATCGACACGACAGCCATCGGCACTGATCCTCAACAAAGTCGTCTCCCTTACCGACGTGATGACTCCGTCTTCCAACCAGATGGAACTGGATAATATTATGAATGTTTTGATCCAATCTGAGTTCTGACCTGTAATGCTGCCTGAATCATAATCATACACTGTTCGCTCGTTGGCCAGAGGAGAACTGGCCCCCGACTGAGCCTGGGTTCTCCCTAGGTTTTTTTCTCCATTCTGTCACCTTGATGGAGTTTTGGTTCCTTGCCACTGTTGCCTTGGCTTTTGGCTTGCTTAGTTGGGGACATTTAATATTCAACAATATTATTGATCTGCCTTACTTAAGGTGGACGATGACGCAATTTTCTTCTAGAAACAAACTTGATTGTATTATTTTCATGCTATCACTGTGAAGCTGCTTTGATACAATCTGTATTGTAAAAAGCACTATATAAATAAAGGTGACTTGACTTGACTTGAATCATTTACTCAAACGACTGATTCATTCAAGAACAAATCATCAAACGTAACGATATTGTATGCATAAAACAGCTACTGTATAGTGATGTAAAAGAGGTTTTACAGCAATTGATTCACACTTGTACTGTAACCAGTGCATTCATTTATGTCAATTACATACTTTAGAACATTAAAATAAGATTTGAACTGATATTTGCAGATGCATGGAGCCAAACATGGACATTTTTCACCAAAAGGGGTCATCATCAAATATGTAAGACATTCTGACAGCTTCTAAGACTTAGTCTCCCTATTTCCAACTAATCAACATCACTGGGAAGGCAAATATCTACATGAAAGGGCATAACTTCAGCATTTTTTGGGGGGCCAGAGGAGGGTAAATTATACAAATTGGGTGACTTTCAGAGAGAAATGAGTTTGTAACTTTGTTTACTGAGACCGTGGCAGATAAGCTGGCATATGAGGATTGGTTAGACGTGAGGCAGAGTACAGATAGACTCGTCAGGACAGCAAGATAAGAGAGCAATATATGACGGAAATTAATATTCATTACATACCAACAGGATAAGGTGTGTGTGGAGTTATAATCAAAGATGTCAGTGCTGCAAATATTGCAATATGCTCTGGAAGTGCAAAAAGCAAACAGCTATGTCCTGATTCCTCTAGTATCTCCAGGCCTTTGAACGGGTTTGAAATTCAGGATGGAAAATACTTCCCCATTCAAACAACCTTGGTGTGACCAGCAGAGGCCCAGAGGGAAGTAATTGGCTGTAGGTAGCAGAGGGTCTGGAATGACTGGCCTCTATTCCATATCCGTCTGATACCACTGATCTATTCTGATGCCGTCCACATGTCCAGCATGTCTTTCCATCTCAGCAGGCTGTGTGGGAAGCAGCCCATGGTACCGCACAGTAACTAGAAGTCCCACATGAAGTGAATCTAATGCATGGACACAAGTAACCCTGACCTGACAAACCTCCGTCGGCACTCTAATCTTCAAAGGCCTCATGAGCTTGTGCGAGCACATGGTCGGCGGCGCCGGACATCCTTCGCTGGGCTTTGCGCACATAGAAACTTTAGTCCCTGCTAACCTACTTCTTAACAATGGAAATTTGTGTGACAGGGAGAAGAATCTTCAGAAGTCACATTGATAACACAGAGCCCCACTAAAACACTGAACACCAGAATGCTGATTTAGTCCAGCATATGGATGTGACAGGATCGGACTAATATAAAATAAAAAAAAAATAAAAAAGTTTGCACGCAGTAAATACAATTTGAGAACTTTGTCTGTCTCTATATTTCAGAATCAAGGTTTTTGTAATGTGTAAATGCCATATATAATCAATATATATGCCTAATTTACCTCTTCCAAACTTTAGATGGGACTTTAACAGAACTGAATTAACAACTGTACTGACGATGTGGATTTTAGACTCTAAAGACAGGGAGTTAGAGTACAAACTGAAAACTTTAAGAAACAGTAATTTGCACAATCATCAGTTAGAATGACTTGAATATTATATCAGTATCAGTTGACAAGGTCAGCAAAAATTAAGTTACATATGACAATGCAGCTTATGTGCTCTGATGTGCTCCATAAGCGTGTTACATTTGGCACTTGTCAGTCACAAATTGGCCTAGTCACCATATCAGCATTTCAACCACAAGCAGAATAAACAACAAAAGCTTCCTCTCTTTGGACCAAAACTCATTGGTGCTAAGATGACGTAAGCCACGTTGGCATGTTCTGCTTGAAAAGTAGGGAGGTCAAATTGATGACAGGTTCATGTGTCAGAGGTTAGGGGCCAGTCACCTGTGCTTCCTCTTACTGGGCCTCCAGGGAAAAATTCCTGGATGTGTGCAGTTGGCCGACCCTGCCATTTATGGCCTTGCGGCTGGGTCAACAATTTTAGGAACATGACATGGCAAACCACTGACACAAATTTGCATAGCATGGCAAGTGATGACTGGCCAAAAAAAAATCATGAATCTTTATTTGATGATCTAAACGGACTCTTTTGCATCAATTTTTAGTAAGTCTAGTGTTTTTGTTTTTATCAATGCTGCCTAACACACAAAAATCACCTTAACCCACTATATCACAATCTTACTTTTCCATGAACAATTCTGCTGAGTTTTGGAAAGTATTTCAATCATCATTTGAGGGCAACAGAAATCATTTATCTCTACAGGACAGTGTCTGAGTTTGTAAGCTTGTTGTCCTGTAAAAACGGAATGAATGAACAGCCGTTTCAGCAGAATCAGAAGCCAAAGCTATTTGACAGGGAAGGTCTTGGTGACCATATCTTTGACTGTAAAGCCATGAGGCCTCTCTAACCCAAATCACACTGTTAGGTCATCTGAAGTCCAGCCAGACTCTCAGCTGATGGGAGTTAAATTTAGATCCTAGCTCTGACAGGGGGTTGAAAAGTGCTCACTTTATATTTTAAATATGAAATATAACATTTTAATAATAGCCAATAAATGTTAATTTACAGTTAATTTACCTATAACAGATTGTGTGAGAAACTAAACTAATGCTAAAGTGCATGAAGAAAAATGGAAAAAGTGCATGAAGAAACAGTATGTAATAGATTTTCTTGGTGCATCAAATTAAAATCAATTCTGATTTGACAAGAAAATATGTCCTGGGCATTGGGATTGGGATAAATATTGTTAGTGCTCAGAATTTTGACTTCACTTCACGCTCCATGTGATTTTCAGGTGGGAAGTTATTACTATAACCAAAATGCTTTGAAAGTAGAAAAGCTACTACGTTTGAAAAAGCCTGCATTTGATTGCAGTTCCTCTCTTCATTTTATTCCTGAGAGCATTCAAAGATCGATAGGGTTCCAGTTAAATGAATCTAATGAACATTTTCATTAACTTGTGTCTAATGCAGCCTCACTTTTGGACTAGAAATAACATAAATATAAATTGCTGAAAAACAGAAAATCAGAGCTCATCCACAAAAAGTAAAGTTTAAGCAAAAATCGAAAGCCCTTGGGGAAGCAGTTGACAACAGAAGGGCTTTTGTTCTCTATATGGTTTTTATGGGTCTGGATTAACAGGGTCTATCGGTGTAAAAAAAAAAAAAAAAAAAAAAAAAAAAGCATTTTATGTTCATTTTCAGCTTTTCCTGACCTATCAGTCAATGTGTGTGAGTGAGAGAGACAGAGATATGGTCTCCATTAATGCTTTCCAAAATCTACTGTCAGGCAGACGTGTCCGTGTGGGATGAGTTCTAATCTGGCTGCAGCTTCTTCAGGAGGATTTCCGACACTTGTGCTTGACGCAGCTGGTGAGGCGATTAGGCTGGTCAGTAGAGTTTACCTTGTACGTACATTCCCGCAGGGCTATGAAACGTATGTGCTTGCTTCACGTAAACATCTAAAAAGTGGTTTTATGTGATTACAACAGCACCCTGAGTCGGAAACAAATCAAATCTGTCAAGATGATGTTTCTGAATATCCCACTGCAGGTTTTTGATTGATTTTGATTACATGCCATAGAGATTTGAGTAGAGTTTTTTTTTTTTTTTTTTTTCACCAGTTATAGTGCACCAACACTAATCAAAGCGGCACCCTCTTCAGCAAAAACACATCTGAAGTCATCATTCATTCATTAGAGAGACATATGCATGCAAATACAGGCTTGTTGAGTGTTTTCACATGTTCAAAAGGCACCTCTAATTGTGCAACATGAATAAATGATGTTTACAGAACACATCTCAACCAGTCTTCACCTCGCTCATGCAATGCATAATGGGAGCAGCACTATAAGCAAAGACCTGAAATGCTAAGCCAAGCAAAAGCTTGATTCACTGTCATAAACACCGTTACAAATAAAGCGAATACATCACAGCAAACCATTTTTAAAAGCATCTTAATGTGCAAAGCACGCATTTGGAGAGAATCAACTAATAATAATTAATGTGATTAAGCGACGAGTAGAGAAAGATTAGAATAATTTAATAAAAAACTCCTCAGCGGACTCCTCATCAGATGATCTCGACCCCATTCATCTGAACATTCCCTTTATCTTCTTTCAAAGGTTAAGCACCAGCCCACTGGGCCAACAAGAAGCTGTTGCTTGCAGAGCAGCTTGGCAGTAAATTCATGGCCTTGACCAGACTGACTGCATGGCATGCATAATCCGGAAAAGGCGATGTTGGCTAATCATTGGCAATTACATAAAGTCTGATGTGGTGCCCACTGCCTAGAGAGAGGATCAGTGTGTGCACATGTCCACCAGTGCCTTCCTTGACCGTGCCAGGGCGCCGACTTTACAAAGTAACAGCAGCTGCAGCAATCCAGCCCCATGCCTCAAAGTTTATAAAAATAGTCAAGCTTAGTTAATGTAAGGGCTGTTCATTTACCACAAAAGTTTATTTATAAAAAAAAAAAGAAAATGCTAAAAATTGAAAAATTATATGAAATGATCATGAAAATAAATAAATAGATTGCTATGGACTGACCAGTAACAGGCTTATGTTCAATGACATTAAAATAAACTTATAAAGCCACTTTTTATAAATATCATTCACTTGATTAATCAACAAAATATTTTAATAAACTGGACATTACAAACAGTTTATTGCCTCTGTGCATCTAACCAATCAGGTAAAAGTCGGAGCAAATGAGTTTAAATGACCATGAAGTAGGAAAGGAAAAAATAATACAATAATATAATCACATTTCTCTAGGTACAACAAGACATAAAAGCCCCAAGGGCTCACTTAAATTGACAGTTCTCTATGGCTAGCACTTCCCATAATGCCCCAAAATCCAATCACTGTATGATTATTGTAGAAAGCAATTTCGGTACAGCCTAAATTCTGGACAGTCGCCTCGTGCCCTGCCTCCTGATAGAGATCCTTGAAGAACCGAGTCCTATAAATGCTACAAAATAGAAGATAATTGTACTCAAATGCCTAATGTAGAAAGAAAGCAAGCAAGAAAAAGAAAGAAAGAAAGAAAGAAAGAAAGAAAGAAAGAAAGAAAGAAAGAAAGAAAGAAAGAAAGAAAGAAAGAAAGAAAGAAAGAAAGAAAGAATTAGTGAAAGGTTGTGTTGTAATATTAGCAGTTTGGTTAGGCTTCCTTTCACAAGTGAATTAGTATTTGAGAGTAACTAACGGTGAACATGGTGAGGCACTTGTCTTAATTTAGCTCAAGATGAGGAGAGAGCGCCTCAATGGCCTTCTCCTGATAAGCATATTAGAATCAGTGCTGTGAAGCTCTTCAACCAACACTACCACTTTCCATTTATTACTCAAAGCACACTTTAGCTAAGTACTTGTCAATGGGGTAATACCACAGCAAAAACTACTAGCCTAACTAATAAAGTTCAAACATTATTAAAGTCAAGAGAACAGTCAGTAAAAAAAATAAGAACATATCCACTAATTACAAGTTCAAAATAAAATAAGGTCTAACAGTATTCAGGAACATAAATGTAATCATTAAATGTAAAATAACACTATAGTGTTTAATGTAAATTAAATAGAGATTAATATTTGTTAAAGCTGTGTTTTGTTGTTTGATTAACATTAATGACAGATAGCAGCAGGTATTTATAGTCTGTGGTCACTTTAAGACCTAATGCGTTTACGTTCACTTCAGACATAACCGACTGTGCATGTGCCCGTTCAAGCGCAAGGAGCCATGAAAGAGGTATCAATTCGATGTTCGTGTGCTGTCTGAAACGCGCCTCTCTTTGCGGTGTGTGCGACTGTGTGTACAGAGTTCTCTTCCACCTCTTCTTGTGCTGGAATGGTTTAAAATTGCTTGAACGTGTAAACTGGCAAGACAAAACACATGCAAATGATACATTTTCACTCTATGGTGGTTTGACTATGCAATTAAACCGTGAATCACATGCATGCCGAATCGTAGGGCCTGGTCCATACGGATCACAGATCAACTAGTTAATCTGTATAAGCCAAAAGAGCATATGTTTTGAGTCTGAATGAATGAGCGAATTGGCACTAAACAAGTGAACGAACTGAACGAATGAGGGCTTTGAGGCAAATAGGGATATGTTGATCAACAATGACTGAAAAGAAATGTCAGTTTGTCATTCCATTCAACAAAAATAAAAAGAGGGCACAAAGTAGTCACGGCCTACCAGTAAGTTTGAGTTGAACTGAATCAAAAGATTGAATGGGTTGAATCAAAATCACTATTACCCCATACACAAAAGAAATATATTTGAAATATATTTTCAGAATATATTTTGGAATATATGCAAATATTTGAAATTGGCCCAATAAATATATTTCACACTTAACATCATATATTTTTGTTATATTTCAGAATATATTTCAATGTATTTGGAATACATGCCACATATTTTTGACACTTTTGTGGACCCATACAGAAAAAAATACATTGAAATATATTCTGAAATATAACAAAAAATATATGATATTACTACTACTACTACTATAGTAGGGATTGGGATTCCTCACAGAGACTAAAATACTTTGATTCAGTTCATTCCAAACACAGAAACTGAATCATAACTAAATCAAAAGATCCAAATCACTGGGCTGCATCAAAATCCAGAATGATTCTACAATAGGGATTTTGATTCATCCTAGAGATGTCATTCTAAAAACATGAACCAAATCAGAACTAAAACAAAATATTAAAAATCCCTACTACTGTACTCGGATGTTTTGATGCAGTTCACTCTCAAAATTGGAAAATCATTTTCCGTGATTAGAAACCTGAAGTAATCCCCCAGAAGGGTTTGTCAGCTTTTAAACTACTGCGCTCGAAGCAGATTCCAACAGAATTCCGTCTTATCTTTAAAATGATAAGTTTGTATTTGATTCAGTAAGATGTCAACTTCTCTACACCTTAGAGGCTTAACCTTCACTAGCCTTTTATCTTCAAGTTTTAAAGTCTTTGGAAGACTGACATTCAGCAGAAAGACTACCCTTCATGTATCAGCCTCTGAGGCTTGTTTCCTGAACTTATGAGCCGCTCTGAGAGACGCCCACTGTACCCAGGCCTCTCGGGCTGAACTATGATCTATTATGGGAAATGGGAGCTCTTGTGATTAACAGGGCCGACCGCCTCATCCATCAGACCCAATACATTCACTCTGACATGGCTGTATCACTTCAAGGCTGCCAGGCAGATTTCAAGGCTATATTTGCAATTTGATATAATGTCATCCTCCCCAGTCCTCTTGTCTGTATGCTTCCATGAATTAACTAATACTACTCTTTCTTTCTCTGGAGAGGCTGCTAACTGCTGAGTCTGCACCAGGCAGGAGTTCCTCAGAAACATGTGAAGAACTCGATTCAGTCCTGACTGACGACTATAAGGTTTCAACACTCCAGTAATCTGTGATAGTGTCACATTAGGTGTGTCCCAATTTGCGTACTTGTGCACTATTCTATGACATTTTTAAGTATAAATAACACAAGTAGTGTTCACACAGAAAATTTAAATAAAAAAAAATTGATACTGAAATATTGGAAACGGTTCCAATACTCCTTTTCTGCAGTATTGATACACCAATACACTTGCTCTCTTCTTTTACTTGGCGGATTTACAGACACCCACCTTATTAACTGTGCATAATTTTAGTCATTCCCACAGGTTTCGCGCAGGTTACCAAAGTGGCACTGTCATAAAGTCAACTCTTAAGCAGCTCCCTAGTACCAAATTGACTTAATTTTTGTGGCTTATTGCACTTAAAGGAGAACTCCGGTCAATTTTAACATTGAGCTCATTTTTTTGTACATTTGGAGTGCTGTCAATACAGAGAACAACGACAAAAATCGGTGTTGCCTACACCGTGTTATCCTCTTTTTAAAATTTGCACCCTGTTGACTTCAATGGGGCAAGTTTTAAACCTGCTTTTAGCGCACATACCTGTATTTGCATCCTGTTTTCGGTTGAAGTCCATAGTAATCGATTGTCGAGTTCACGCGCATGATCATAGGTACTAAACCAATGCGTGCGAACTCGACAATCGATTACTATGGACTTTGACCGAAAACAGGATGTAAATACAGGTATGAGCGCTGGCTAAATAAATATCATTTTTATTCATATCTTTCACATCTACTGCAGTCAGATTGACCCGCGTTCACTCCGAAGGAATCACTCACATGACCTGTGCACTTGTAATGACACATCAAGAATGTTAAGAGGCTAAAAGCAGGTTTAAAACTTGCCCCATTGAAGTCAACAGGGTGCAAATTTTAAAAAGAGGATAACACGGTGTAGGCAACACCGATTTTTGTCGTTGTTCTCTGTATTGACAGCACTCCAAATATACAAAAAAATGAGCTCAATGTTAAAATTGACCGGAGTTCTCCTTTAAAATACATACAAAAGTATGTCAAAATGCCTGTCTTGCTGAGTAGTAAATACAGTCAGTTTTGGAACGTAAATAGTTGAGAGAAAAAGCATGTTGTGCAACAGTATGATGGATCCGTGCATAAGCTCTTAAAGTGATAGCAGCCTAATAAACCTGCTGCTGTCTGACATGTTAATCAAAGAACAAAAGACAAAGAGAAAATCAATCACTGCAGTGACGTCTCTTCTTTTCTTATGACATGTTTCCTGGTGTGAATGTGGGACAACCTGTCACTTACATCAATAGCAAACCACAACCATCCAACAATCCAATCAATCCCCCCCCCCCCCCCTGGACAAAATCAACTCCTGTTTTACATTTTTTTCATGGTCGAGAACATGACTTGGATATACTTCACAATAGGGAAGAAGACTGTTGCAACTTCCATTTCATGCTGACTTTAATCTTGGCAGGTGATATAGCATTTCAAAGATCTCAAGATTCACAGGGGTGCTCAAATAGAGTATGTAACTTTTGGGAGTTGAGCTCAGAACGGTAATCAGATGTTAAGAAGCTAAAGATCTCCCGAAATAAACCCAAATACTCATGGAAGCGTGAATACTGATTAGAGGAACCATGCTGTGTTTAAGCCCAGTTAACAACCGTACTCTTCACAGACGGTACACTAATGTTTATAACATTGATTTTTATGGGTCTCTGATCAAGTATCATAGATTACGCGGGCTCATCGTCTTTCAATCATACACACTCTGTTAAACCATAAAATCTAAACAAAAAAGACACATCACATTTAAATCGGAGCAATTTGCTTGCTACTAAACTAAACTGTTTTTATGTCTGAGACAAATTAATTTACTCACAAATTGCAAGAATACATTAAAAACACTTACATTATTACACTTTTTTTATTTTCAACTTTATAAGTTTCCTGAACAGGAATACATTACATTTAAAATTTTTAAATAGAAAACAATTATATTTTATTGTAATAATACATCATATTTATTGTAATAATATTTTACAAGATTACAGTTTACTGGATTTTTATTCAAATAAATGCAGCCTTGGTAGAGACTTCTTTCAAAAACATTAAATCCTACCGGAAAAATGGAACATTGTATCTGAAACTGTTTTATGAAAGGCATAGCTAATGGACCTAAGTAGAAATCACTAAGCCAACCTATACATAAAACATCATTAGAAGCTCCACTGTATCATAAACACAAGTGCCCATGTGTATAACTTCAGACTGAATCATGAATCCATGTTTACTGTGAATCTCCGAAAGGATGACGACTTGTACGTAGACATTATGAATTCCTGGATTTGAGCCTCCACATAGGGAAATCAAAGTGTGAAGATCATTCTCTCCTGGTGTCATAGACGGTGTTCAAAAAGGCGAATATCCCTCTAGATCACTCCGCTATCTTTTTCATTAGCATATGCCTTCTGATCCGTGATGCAATTATAATTAAAAATCAAAGAAAGAGAAAGGGAGAGAATTAAAAAAAGTAAGTAGAAAAGAATTGGGAAAAATCTTTTTTTTTTATTTCTTTTTTTTAATTCCCATATGACTAATTTCCAAACAGCAATAAAGAGTCAAATCAATAGTCTAATATGCATTCCAGTGAACTTAACAGCCAGGGAATTGCTTGTTCATTTCGATATTACAACTCATTATTGAACATAATTAGAACATATGTGACTGGTGTTTCTCTACATGCTGATTGCTTTCTCATAACAACGGACTTAATTACAATGCCCATTTTCCAAACCCTCCTCCTACACCTGTTAGCCTGCTCATTTTAATGCCATTGTCAGCTTAGTCACATATCCAAATGTTTTCTTGGCATTTACTTTTTTGTACAGAATTGATTCATCACCCAATAGTTATTATCATTTACTCCCCGTCATGCTGTTCCAAACCTGCTCTTCTGCAGAACACAAAAGATGTTTTGAATAATGTTTCAACTGCCAATGTGCATTGTGCCATTGTGCTTTAAAAAAAAAAAAATATATATATAGGTTTGGAATGACATTAGGGTAAGTAAAATGACAAAATGTTCATATTTGGGTGAGCTATGCCTTTAATTATTTATGATAATATTATTCATATTCCAATAGCAATCAAAAAACAAAAAAGTGCTTTTGGTATTCCATTATGAGATGTGGCATTACATTATGAAGATTAATAGTTGATCTGCACACAGAGGCAAATTCCCTCCGCCCCTTTGGTGAAGGAGACATCCAGGTCCCCATATCTGCAGGAAGATTTAAGTTTTATGCCCTCCTGGGTTATTAAGAACCAAGCCAGCGCTAAATCCCAGCTTACGTCTATCCATCCAGTCTACATTCGCTGTGATCACCTGCCACATGGGGATCTCTGGACACCAACTAGAAACCACTAAAGAAGAAAAAAAGAAGAAGAAAAAAACACTAATGGACCTCACGCTCCAGTGGAAATAAATGAACTATATTCATCCTCATAAAGTGGCCTCGGCTCCCTATAGGCGAATCAACCTCAAGGTTTCTCACAACCTCTTTATTATATTAAATTATTTGGTAGTTCACACCTGGAGCATGTCCCCTCCCCTAAAGCCTGCAGATAATCCTCCTCTGCTGTTCTGGAGGAGATAAACAATGGATTCTCCCTGGATTTAGCCAAATCCAATTTAGAACACAGCGCCGGGCTACCGGTCTCTCCTGTTAGTTACAACCCTTCTCTGCCCTCTCAGCAGCGGCCAGCGATTAATACTCTTTAATGGAAGATGAATTACAGGGAGAGTCATTTTTCTGTATGTGACACTGCTCGCAAATGAGAGGGGCTTGGGCCTTTTAATAATTTTCTTGTAAGCACCAAGTGACAGTTTAGAGATTCTACAGGACTGGCCGATAACTAATGTTGCAAGGATCCAAGCCATTACAGGTGAAATATTCATAAAAATGAACGCATTTATTCACATTTTCTTTAACATTCGAGTAGCCACTATAGATTTATTCCACACATTACACCCTGTGTGTTGGAGAACCTAAAATGTTGCCAAAATACAAGCTGACAGTTCAAGCTACAATTTAAATTAGATACACAAATAGTTAAAAAACAAAAAGTCTGTTATTACATTAAAGCAATATAAAAGGAAAATACCTTTTAAATGAAACTATTCTCAGATAAAATGATCTTAAAAGAACAGTATCTAAAACGAAAGCAATGAAATTATGAATTAGGGTGAAATTAAAGCAATTACACAATAAAAAAAATGTATGTTTTATAAAATATATATACATATAAAATTATATCCTAGCAAACTTCCGCCCAATATCCACTTTACCTTTTATTTCTAAGGAGTTGG
This sequence comes from Squalius cephalus, assembly GCF_949319135.1. Taxonomy (NCBI): domain Eukaryota; kingdom Metazoa; phylum Chordata; class Actinopteri; order Cypriniformes; family Leuciscidae; genus Squalius; species Squalius cephalus. Next base: position 15,003,689 of record NC_137127.1, on the reverse strand, counting down.
AAAAGATAGTGCTTATACAACTTCAGTCTTTTCTAACTGATAACAAGATTTGGTTTAAGGCACGACATAGTACTGAAACTGCCCTATTAAAGGTGATGATACACAGGGCAACTTTTTGAGCAATGTTGCCGGGCAATGTTGCCATCAACGGGCAACCAGATGAGACACAGGGACCACAACCAATCTAAATTATCCAGATAGAAATGTATTGCCCATTTTCAATGGAAAAGTGCCCAAGCAACAATCGCTCGGCAAGATTGCCCAGCAACATTGCTCAAAAAGTTGCCCGGTGTATCATCACCTTAAGAGTCCTTAATGATATGCCACAGATTCAGGTAACTCTGTTGTTTTAGTTATATGTTAGACCTGTCCTCTGCTTTTGATACAATTGATCACAAGGATTCTAATCTCCAGACTAATATCTTGTGTGGGCTTGGAGGGAACAGTTTTAAAACGTTTTAAGTCTTTTTTAAACAACAGAAAATTCTCATTTAAAATAGAAAACGTCACTTCTTCGTTGTGATCACTTCTCAAAATGCAGCTGCACGATTTCTGAAAGGATGTAAAAAATGTATGCATGTTACTCCCCTTTTGAAAGATTTGCCAGTTAATTATACAAATGAGTTTAAAATCCTATTAATCGCCTACAAATCTTTACATAATCAAACGCCGAGCTATCTGTCTAATTTACTCCACTGATTATAATCCATTATAAATATTTGTTATATTAAAAAAAAATATTTTGTTACAAAAAAGATTGTGCAAAAAAGAGTTCTAGTAACACATCTGAGCAATGAATCAAATTAACCTGTGAATCATTTTATGAAAAAGTTCACTGAATTAAACTGTTCAAACAGTTGGCTCAATAAAATTAATTATACTTCAATATAATACTAGAAAAATGGACATTAGTATAGTATAGATTAACATTGCTCATTCAAACTTAAGGCTCCACAGTTAAAGCTACACTGTGTAATTTTTTTAGTTGATTCTTAGCAAAAAACACTTAGTTCTTTCAAAAATATATGTGCTCATTAATGTATATTTACTTCTTTCAAGTAATAAAGTATTCTCGTAAATTTATAATCTGCCATTGAAAGTACATACGGGTGAGGGGTTCGAATGCCGGTCGCCATGTTGCCCCTCCATCTTGAAACTACATTAGCCAAAGAGGGACATACAAGCTTCGCCTTTCGCGTTTTTACACACAGTGGCACCGTGACGAATGCGAGGGGGAGATTACTCGCGACTGCCGGCAGATTTGAAATAACACGGCCACCGTAGGAGTTAAAACGCCTTTGGAATGGGAGGAGCTAGAAAGTAATATTCAGTTGGTAGTCATATACAATTTCACCGCTAGATGGGAGTAAATCCCACACAGTGTCGCTTTAAATAATATTTGTTGGAAAAAAAAGGTAAAAACAGCTAAACTTTTGACAAAAGATGTCTGTCCTTAAAAAATGAATGAGACAACTCTTCCGAGGGAATGAGGCAACTTTTCCGAGGGGAGTTTTAACTGTCTAAAAACTGAAATACAACATGCTGTCAGACTCACTGATTAAATCACTGTTGCTAAAAATATAAAAAAGAAAAAATGTAGATAAACCAGTAATCCTCACTAAACGGCAGTCACCTTCAGCACAAACTAAATAAAATAAAAATATATTAATGTTTCACCTTTGAGAATCACTGTGTACATGTGATAGATGTTAATTAACAGCAAGCTGAGAATGTTCTGGCACATAGGCAGCGCAACAGTACATTAAAGACATGAATAAAAGATGAGGTGCACCTATCAAGGGTTGCCTAAGAGACACGGACAGGGATCTTTTATCCATCGTCAGTATCTCGGGCAAAAACAAAACTGAGCGTTCCTTCTCATTCGATCTTGCTCTACACACAAACGCAAGACATGAAACCAAGGAGGAGCTCTGATGAAGTCACAGGAGGTGCATTCATCGCCTGTTTACCCATCCTCTAATGTTTAGGAAAATGACTCTGAAGGAAGGCTGCTTGGGATCAGCCTAAATAAAATTAAAAGTGCCATGAATCCTCGAGAACATTCGCTTCAAATTTATTCCTCCCTTTAATTCCCCTTTGTTTATCCTCTGTCAAGCTTTGCAGGTGGTAACGCCAGAAGTAGTGCTGCAGATCGCTTTAGTTATGTCACTCGCAATACACTGTGATTAGTAAATAGGAAGAGGGCCAGCAGTGTTCCTTAAACTTCTCACCACCATCTGTCCCACTGGCCCTTTACCCTGAGATGATAGCAAATCGTGTTTGCGTGTGTGTCTTAGGAGAAGTGTGTGAAAGCAAATGTGCTCGTAACTGAACAGGTGTCAGTAGGTGGATTCAACATCCATAGTGAGAAATTGGCTGAAATCAGAATAAAAATCATTTCTGCCATTTATAATGTCATATAGAATAAGATAGTATGGTACTCCAGTTTCATACCACACAAAATATAACATAAATAGAGAGAGTAGTATGCTAGTGTGCTATTTTATATCTTCAGTATTCCAAATTCAGCTATTGTCTATGGCTATGTTTGCATACTATACTACAATCATGCAGTATTCTGCATGTTATCATACTCTGTCTATATTACACACACACAGTCAGAAGCTTGTCTTAGCCGTTCTCTGATGGGATATGCACACTGATTGAGGACAGTCATGGCCAAAAGTTTTGGCAGTGACAGGTTTTGTGTTTCGCAAAGTTTGCAGCTTCAGTATTTGTAGATTATTTATGTGTGAATACTGGAAAACTATGAAAAGCATTTCATAAATTTGAAAGGATTCTTCATAATCTCTGCAATTCACTCTGGCATGCTGGAGATCAGCTTCTAGGCCAAATCCTGACTGATGACAATCCATTCTTGCCTTATTAGTGCTTGGAGTTGAATTACAATTTGTGGGCTTTTGCTTGTCCGCTTGCCTTTTGATGATTTACCACAGGTTCTCTATGGGATTAAGATCTGTGTTGCCTGGCCACGGATCCAAAATTTCAATGTAATGATCTCCGAGTCACTTCATTATCACTCTTGCCTTGTTGACATGGTGCTCCATCATGCTAGAAAAATAAATTACTCCTGGATCGTTGGGGGAAGTTGCTCTTGCAGGATGTTTTGATGCCATTCTATATTCATGGCAGTCTTTTTGGGCAGAATTGTGAGAGCGCCCACTCCCTTGGATGAAAAAAAAAAAATTATGAAAAAGCAACCCCACACATAGATGTTCTCAGGATGCTTCATTGCTGGCACGACACAAGACTCATGGTAGCGTTCACCTATTCTTCTCTGGACAAATTATTTTCCAGATGTCAAGCAGTCGGAAAGGAGCTTCATCAGAGAAAATAACTTTGCACCAGACTTCTGCTGTCTGCTTCCTGCAAAATTTCAGTCTGTCCTTGATGTTTTTCTTGGAGAGAAGTGGCTTCTTTGCAAGGCCATTGTCCAGAAGTCTAAGCCTCACTGTGTGTGCAGATTCACTCACACCTGCTACCAATATTGAGCAAGCTCTGCACTGGTGGTGACACGATTTCATAGCTGACTCCTCATGAGGAGACAATCCTGGTACTTGCTGGACACTCTGTGATGTCCTGAGGACTTCTTCACTGCAGTTGAACCTCTCCCCATGAAGTTCTTGATGGTTCTTTCAGGTGCAATATTATTTGCAGCAATTTCCTTGCATGCGAGGCCATTTCGATTTTCAAAGTGATGATGGCTGCAAGTCTTTCTTTGGAGGTAACCACTGCTAACATACAGTAAGAACACAATGATTGGAAGCACCTCTTCCCACCTTTTATAGCAATCGGTCTCCTCCAGCAATCCAGTCAGAATAATAACTGAATTCCTGTTGATAATATGATTAGTGAAATGATGTTAGCTGGTCGTTTTATTCCATTGTTATGAAAACCCCCTTTTGGAACATTTATTTTTAAGTGTACTATATATATGACACATTCACACTACATTTGAGGACTTGACACAAATCAAACTGTGTCTATTTAAATTTTAGGTGCAGAAAAAAATAGGACACCTCAAAAAAAAAAAAAAAAAAAAAATCTGTCAAAGAGAGAGAGAGAGAGAGTAGTATGCTAGTGTGCTATTCCGCATTCTGCCATTGTCTATATGTTTGTACTGTATACAACTACACTACTCTATTCCTGCCGTACATTGAATGTAAACTGTGTAAAATATGTGCATTTTCTGTAGGGAATATTCAAATGGTCTACTACATTTGACAACATTTACAAAGCAATCCCACAATGCAGTGCACTCGAACTGAGCTTTTTGACAAACCTGTGGAATTTTTGAAAGAAAGAAAGATCTTTATTTTGACTTATTTAATTGGACTAAAACGCAAGACATTTCTACTCAAACACTTTTTTAAGAACTAAATGCCAGTAATGCTGCTTTCCATCTAATGTCGGAAATGAAACATTCCTACTTGATATTAAAATTGCAGCTGTACCATTTACTTTGAAGGTGTCTGATTGTCAAAAAAAAAATTTCCTTGCAAACAAATTTGCGGAGGATGAACAATGCTAAGCAATGCTAGCATTTGTTTTGCAGATGTAAGATGTAGACATAATTATTTACCGTGTTTAGCAGACCTGCCTCTGCAAACATTTGTTGAGCAAATTGAAAGAGCAAATAAAAAGTGCATCATAACCATAGCTTTCCTATAGCTCAAACAGTAGAGCGTTGGTACTTGCAATGTCAAGGTCATGGGTTCGATTTCCAGGGAAAGCAAGAACTGATAAGAATGTAAATGTGTACCTTGAAATGCAATGCAAGTTGCTTTGGATAAAAGCGTCTGCCAAATGCATAAATGTAAACTTGTGTAGGCTACACATCACATGGTGCTGTCATGTTTATGCCTACACTAGCATATTTCCAGTTCCAAATCCAACAGAAAGTGGTGTTTTTGCATGTTTCCAAATAATAAATTCAGACTTTCCAAATTAAAAGTACTGTAACATAGCATACACATGCACAATGGCCATATAGCATTTTTCACTACAAAATACGCACTGATTCAGTTAATACAGAATTCATGAGTAGTATTTCATTCCAAACAAGTAATGAGAAAATAATGTCAGGCATCTTTTTAAAAGTGCGAGTTCCAGACGTTTGACACTTGGAAAACAGCTGAGCACAGCAGAGGGCGAACGATTCTACACTAATTAATTGAAAGGCAGATTTCCAGACTTATCAGACAGAGATAATTACTGTTAACTAAACACACCCCCGCTGCTTATCTCAACTTCTCACTTTGCAGCAATGCAAAATTTACATTATGTTTTCATACTCTCTCTATTATTTCCCCTCTGTTTATATTACACAGTCACACACACAGTCAGAAGCTTGTCACAACCGTTCTCTGATGGGATATGCACACTGATTAGTGCTATTTATTTGTATGTATATATAGGTTATATTCAAATCTACAGTGCAAAAGTCTTAAGCACGTTAGTATTTTCACCCCCCAAAAAATGTTTTTAAGCCAGTTATGTATATCTTTTGCTGTAGTGTGTCAGTAGGAAATATCAGTTTACATTCCCAAACATTCATGTTGCCATTAATTGTAACAATCCAGTGAGATTTTTGAATGCATAAGGAGTCTGGCAACAGCCAATATGCTCTAACAATCATCGAGTCAGTACATAAAGAAAAATAAAAAACTAAGACAGACTAAATCCAGAAGAACTGTGACAACCTCTCCAATACGCTTGAAGAAACCTGCCTGCAAAGCTACCTGAAAAACTATGTGCAAGTGTACCTTGGACAAAAGCTGTTTTAAACAAAAAGGGTGGTTACACCAAATATTGATTTGATTTAGTTAATAGACGTTAACTAATAAATTAAATTTTTCAAAGCATCCTGACTTTTAGGACACTAATAGGCCTCAAAACTTCTCATAGTATTGTAGCTTTGCAGATAGGTTTCTTCAAGCGTCTTGGAGAGGTTGCCGCAGTTCTTCTGGATTTAGTTTTTTCTGTTTCTTCATGTAACCCCAGATGGACTGGATTATTACAATTAATGCAAAATGAATGTTTGGAAAGTAAACTGATATCTCCTGCTGACACACTACAGCAAACTGGCTTAAAACCATTTTTTTCTGTGAAAATTCTAACATGCCCAAGACTTTTGCACAGTAGTGTATATATTATAATATTTGTATGAAAAAGAATCAAAAACTGAGATGGTTACATGACTGAAGGATTGTTCCACAGGTGAATGTGCAATAATTGCTTATGGTTCATTGAACAAGCATTAAAAACATTGTTTAAACCATTTCCAATAAAAATCTGTGAAGCTTATTTGGATTTTCCTAAATATTTTTTTGTAATTTACACTATCCTAAAAAAGGGGAAAGAGAATTCTGTAATCAGACCTATATTCAAACCCGTATGTAGGTTTCTGAAAACTTGAAATACAGGTTTTATGGTGCTTTTTGTCATTTTTGAAGCTTGACAGCCCAAGTCCCCATACACTTTGAATGTAAAGAAAAAAGCAGCATGAACAATTTGCTAAATATAGAATTATGTGTTCTATGGAAACTCCATTAGAACAGTTTGAAATGACTGAGAATTTTTTTTTTTTTTTTGGCAGAACTATTCTTTGAATTATGCACTTGGAATTCAAACAGACTTGGGTTAGAGCATAAGTGAAAGCCAGCGGGATCACTGGGAAATATTAATATGATGGTCACACTTATTTCTCTCAGGGCCTTAAGTGCACAAAGGCCAGAGATCACAAAAAGGTATGGAAGGTCACAAAGTGATTTAATTACATTTTCATCAATTAGCTTGCATGTAGAGTGCAGATTTCCCTGAGAATAATAATCGTTCGTCGACTCTTTTGAAAAGCTTGTGTAGTTCCCACCCCTCTGCGAGAAAGACTTCAAAAGATGACCCCATTTGCAAGCCATGTGTGTATGCTGTTTACCAAGACAACACATCCATCACCCATTTCTAAATGCCGTAGATGTGTGTACAGACACGGCCTGTTTGCATTAATCATGAGGAGATGCATATGCATTTATTAAAGGAGAACTCCGGTCAAATTTAACATTGAGCTAATTTTTTTGTACATTTGGAGTGCTGTCAATACAGAGAACAACGTCAAAAATCGGTGTTGCCTACACCGAGTTATTCTATTTTTAAAATTTGCACCCTGTTGACTTCAATGGGGCAAGTACTAAACCTGCTTTTAGCCTCTTAACATCCTTGATGTGTCATTACAAGTGCACAGAAAATGTGAGTGATTTCTTCTGAGTGAACACGAGTGAGTCTGACTGCAGTAGATGTGAAAGAAATGTATAAAAATGATGTTATTTAAGCCAGCGCAAATACCTTTGTTTACATCCTGTTTTTCGGTTGAAGTCCAAAGTAGTCGATTGCAGAGTTCACACGCATAGGTTTAATACCTATGATCACGCGCGTGAACTCGGCAATCGACTACTTTGGACTTCAACCGAAAAACAGGATGTAAACAAAGGTATTTGCGCTGGCTTAAATAACATCATTTTTATACATATCTTTCACATCTACTGCAGTCAGATCCACTCGTGTTCACTCAGAAGGAATCACTCACATTTTCTGTGCACTTGTAATGACACATCAAGGATGTTAAGAGGCTAAAAGCAGGTTTAGTACTTGCCCCATTGAAGTCAACAGGGTGCAAATTTTAAAAATAGAATAACTCGGTGTAGGCAACACCGATTTTTGTCGTTGTTCTCTGTATTGACAGCACTCCAAATGTACAAAAAAATGAGCTCAATGTTAAAATTGACCGGAGTTCTCCTTTAAGGCTGTAAGAGTTTTTTTTTTTAAACCAATTATTAGAAAGCCTCCAATGTGATGAGGATGGGCGTAGATAAAAACACAGTATCTAAGTGTCAAAGTGTGAGGGAGTGTGTATGTGTGTCCCTGAGGAGGGCTTAGAATGGGAAAAGCCAGTGGTGTGTGAAGCTTTGTTGAGTGGATCGATATCACCCAATCTCCCTATTCTCTCCCAGGACTCCCCATAAATCTGTAGCCAGCCCAAAAACAGAAGGTGCAAAACTAATTAGCGCAAAGCTGCATTGGTGGTGAGAGAGAACATGCCGAGAGACCTTCCATGCTTACAGGCCGTCTTTAAAAGTGACACTAATCTCTAACATGATTACACTGTATGGGGTTTTATATTCCCATCTGACACAAACTGTCATCCTCTGAAATAAATACAGGCGCCGATCAAGCCAATTATTTGCCATCTCAAATTTGAGCAAGACCTTCGGAAAGCTATTCTCAGTCACTCTCAGAAAGGTCAGTAGCCACTATGAATGCAGAGCAATGCAAGGATGGGATAAGGACAGAAGCTCTAAATGCTAATTCGGAGGAAAAGGTTAATAGGGGCTTCCGCTGTAAAACAGACAAAACCGAGGGCGTCACCTTCATGGAAGACCCGACACTGAGATCGCCAATCAATGTGGCTAATGCTGCAACATGACCCAATAGTTCACCAGAGAATGTATATATACTAGGGATGGGCATTTCAAGCAAAAATAATATTCGATGATCACTGGGAATTATTCAACTATACAACCTATTCGATATTCTATAATTAAATCAACTAATCAAACATTCGAAAAATCGTGACTCATCCCTAACATATACCAAGATGGTTCACTTATATGACTATGAATGGGAAAAAGTGCAAGCCTGATATGTCGGTATAAGTCCCACCTTCTGAATAAAACGGCCAATCAACAATAGAGTCATCACATCACTGCAGCTGCCGTTAAAAACTCAAACAAAAGCTATCATATGGCTTCAGAAGACTTGAAATATATGAAGCTTGAAAGCTGGAATCTTCAGAAATCTTTTTTTGTTTTTGTTTCTCAGAACAGAGAAAGTCATACAGGTTTGGTACGACATGAGTAACTGGTGACTTTTCACTCTTCTCTTCTTCCTGTGGTTAACTATGTTGTGGCCTTGAGCAAAGCACCTCATCTCGACACAAACACAGACTCCATTCAGCTCTTGCCTTGCGGCCAACGCAATGAGCTCAAGGGTGGTTTCGGTCAGTCGAAATGGCTTACACAGAAGATGTAGGCAGGAAATTCTCTACGGAACCCAGAGGTGCTGCCCCAAAACATTCATTCTGATGTCCACCCCAACCGTACCAAACCATCTGCTCGTGTCATCACCTCTGCGGGTGTTTTTCATTTGTGCCAAGTTATGTCACTGATGTTTCTTTCATCGAGTCTCCCACATTGCCCACGAGCCAATGTTTGGAGACCAATTTTTTTGCACAACGAGGAGGTGTAGAAAGGGTGACGGTAATTATATTCACAAATTATTACTGGGCACCGTTCCAAGAACAGTTCGAGACGTTTCATCATATGTGCGGTTGAAAATGTTTAGCCTATACTTCTGAAGAGGAAAATAAACAGAAGGGGAGGAGAGAAAGCAGCATAAATCTGGGAGGATGGGGGGAGAAAACACGTGTTCCCTGAGGGTGCTCGGCACTCCTGCAGATTCCCTCAATTCTCTCACGGCGTTCGTCGCTTTCTGCTGAGAGTCGAGATCAGTCACGGGTTGATGCTGGGAGCTGTCGTATACCCCAATGTGTCTTCTGATCTGATCTGAGACACAAAACAACCTTATTTTACATGGCATCATGCTGTGCTTGGAATATGAAAGATGGGAAAAGTGGGAATTTATATTCTAACAGAAGAGACATGCGTTGATAAAGTCACAGAACTGTCATTAGGCTCTCTTCCAAAACCTAGTGAGCTATCTCCCTAGGCAGCATGTTTAGGTATCATAGAAATTTTTGCATTCAAGGCATTTTTGTTGAATTATGCTGCCTCCGAAAATAACTTATTTTGGCTAAAACAAGCTCAGTGAAAAAATAAATGGCAGATGAATCTTGCTGATTTGGTCATATACTTTCAGTATCCAATGAATTCAACATTTCTGTCACATCGCCTGCCATCTTGAATTTTTGTTTTTACTATTCTGTCAGTTTTTTTAATACTAAATAGAAGTCATTCAATACTAAACTTATTAGTTTAAAATAATTCAAAATTAACATTTTAGACCTAATGCTTTACAACAAACTAAGTGAAAATATTTTACAAATCAAAACTGTGTATGTTTAATTTATTCAATTATAAAAATTTCATGAACAAAAAAAAAAAAAAAAAAAAAAAACTGACTATTGTACCTAAAGATTGTGTTTCTCTTCTCAGAGAAGGCAAACCTAGAAGCTGGAAAAAAATGTGAATGTGAGAGAAGTGCTGATTATACTTAAATATAATTTAATTCTACAAAGCATCAATGCAAATACTATATCCTAAAGTGTGTACTACGCATATTTGTGCACATTAAAGTATTGTGCCATTCCTCTTATGCTCTATTTAGGTCAACTGTCAGTCAGTGCTATTATATTTCAGTAAAACGGAAACTGTAAATCACATTTTGTTACTTGAAAAAATAACACCTCATAAAATTATATATTTTATATCAGATAATTGCCAAGGCAAGAATACTCATTTAGTTTAACTTGATGTACTAAAGTAACTAAAACTGAAATAAAATAAATAAGAAAAAAAATGTAGACATATATATAGATCTTTAGCAAATATTTAGCAAAATCTGATAAAAATGACAAAAAATACTAAAAACTTTACAATTAAAACAAAAACAGAAAATCTAAAATAAAAAACTAATTTAAAATATGAATAAAATCTATAACACTGAATGATTCTAAAATAACACTGAGTTGAGTTGCTGCCTATAATGTTTCAAATCAGTCACTGATTTCACGTTGATATGCTGATATGAAAGCAGAGGGAATGACACTAGTCTACATTCAAGCTAGCAAAATCCGGGGTATGAAAACATGGTGTCTGGAACAATTTGGAAAAAAATGTAAGATAAACAGCTGTCATCCCAAAAAGCAACTTCCTGAGCTAACTTTTATTGAAATGACCAGCTGAGGGAGGAAAAAAAACTAAATTAAAACTCAGAACTCAAAACTAAAATATAACAAATGTTGTGTAGGTTTTAATGCCCAATTTAATTTAATGCCCACTTGGTGAAAACAAGCCATGTCCAGGAATTTCTACAAGGAACAAGTACAATCTATTACATGCTGCACAGTGCCAAAGGCGAACAACAAAAGAGTGGAACTGTGCAAACTGAACTGCGAGGAAGTCTACTGGGATGTTAAGTTCATGGAGAATGAGAGGGAAAAAATGTACAGCAAACAACCAAGAAAGAGAGACTCGAGCAGCTACAGAAACCAAACCACCGCAGATGCTTTGACTTTTTTTGTGTTTCCTTTAGAGTTCGACCGGCCAAAAATGCGAACAACAAAAGTTGTTGTTTTATTTTTGGGCGATCTCTGTTCCGAACTTGCGCAAAATCACTGTCAGTGCTGTCCTACTGTCAGTAGTTTTGTGTTTTGTGCAGGTATGTTTTATGTAGCATAATTTCACAAAGCTAAAGTCAGTTAAACGACAACTAAATTTGCTTAAATAAAATAAAAAATAATTGGAAACCAGTATTAGAATAGGCCCATTTGCTTGTAAAAAATCCAAATTGGCCATAAAAATCATGATCGGTGCATCCCCCTAGTTCCTCACAGTTTCCTGAACAGCCATTGTCTTCGAGTCAGCAAGCTATAGTATCACCTGACCTTAGGAGGCCAAGTGACAGTGGGGTGTGCTGGGATATTATAATGTGTTGGTCAACTGTAAACGCTCTGTCAATTACGAACACAAAAGGGCCATATTGCGAGAAAGGAGTTGGAGGCTAATGAGCAAGCGTGAATGCAAAGAGACAGAGACATCCAAATTCACTACCGTATTACAAAAAAAGGAAAGAAAAAGCTAATTAACAGTACAAATCAGCTCATTTCATTACAAATCCCAATGCATTTCCATATCAATAAGTCGTCAAAGTGCTTGTTATGAATGAGTCATCCATTGGTATAATAAGACAAACATTATGTGGGTGTGATATTCCGCATGAGAACTGGTGATAATGGACCTTGAGTCTCTTTAGAAACCACACAGGATTCAGGAAATATCAACTGGCTCCTCTGCTATTAATATCTGACCACCTATCAGTTCCATAAGCAGGACACCAGGCTGGTCAGCACCACAAATAGGCTATCACACCAACCTGGGTACGAACATAAATGGCAAATTATTAAACCACTAAGCTTTGCCTCATCATGTTTCCACGCTTCAGTCAAATAAGCAGATTTAGATCACATGGTCCACTTCACATTTATTTACCTTGCACACAACACTGAACAAAATGCTGTATGAATGCACATCCAGTGAAGCACTTTCAATCAGCTACTGTATGCCCATCATTCACACACCAGTGTTCATTTATTAACAATATAAAACAATAATTAAATAAAATTCCAGTCCAGCCCTAGATTTTGCCCTCATTCGAGAAGCCGTTTCACTACGTTTTAGGGGTACCCTTTTCGTCGTATGTTGCCGTATGGTCAAGACCCGTCAGTATGTGACGTTTTGGGGTGAGACTGTGTTATATTTAACAATATAGAAAAAATATATATTCTGTTTCACATCGAACTAAAATGCATTTAATAAGCACAATTAAATGTTAAATATTGACCAATAATGCCAATAACCAATATGTTACCAAAATATCATGCATCCCTATTTTAACATACATTATAAGAAGACAGGCCTCAAATACAGTATATACTACTGTAGAGGAACACTTATATCACTGACAGTCAGCCATGGCACATTGAAGTCAACCTGTTCTCATCATTGACCCAAAGACTAGCTAAACTCCTGAGAATTAATTCTGTTAAATTTCCAACAGAAGTCCCAAGTACGCAGTTCTCTCTCCTCAGCGTGCACTTCTCTGGGCTTAGAGCAAGGAGAAAGAAGAGCGGTACTTCAGTAAGCTGTAAAACATTATTTGGATGGTGTAAGACATCTGCTGCTACTTCACATGCTGAAAGAGCATCTCGAGAGTAAATCGATATACAATACAGATGGGTACTGAAGGCCTACCATGTTCTGTCATTACAGGCTGGCCTACGACATAGCTAGTTATGCTTCTCTGGCGAGCAATGTTTACCAAGCCTTTTCTACTTGAAGACTCTCATGTTTAGACAAGCAGTTGTGGGTGAAATGCTCTGAGGGATTCCAGCTAAGCGTAGATCGAGCTCTTGGGACTGTCATGGATGCTACGTCGACTTGCTACACCTGTCAGTCTTGAATGGTGGACAGCAGCTGAAGAAAAAGTATTTCAGAACACTACTTCCAGTAGTATGGAAATGTGTGGTGGTTGTCAGCTAATTTTCATCTAACGTCAGGGAGATGACATGCTACAGGGTAACGGAGTAGTTATGCAAGCTGAACACAGGTGCCCCAGAGGAGCACGTCATTGTCATTGGAAGCCCACATAAATTCATAGTCCTACACACACAAACTGGGCAGGATCCACTGATAACAGCACATATAAATCTGGCTTGTGAGAACAATAAGCCTTACTGGCTCTATGTCAGGCTGATCCATGTTCTGTTGACTTATCAGGCCGCATGCAGACATTCGCCAAACACCCCCTGGATTACGGCTCATCGTCATACAGCTACTATGCTAAAGTGCTGTTTTTGCACTGTAATCCAGGCCTCTTAGTTTTCATTCCATTACTATGAATGGAGAAGCAGTATGTATATCATATACTATTGAGATGAGACGTATTTAGTGTTTGTAAGATGTCCCCTGAAACCTGCTAAGCTATTGTCTATGTGTAATGCATGCAGAATTTGAGCCAGGAAAAAGTAAGAGCTGAGGACATGCTACTCTTATGTACCGTATGTTTTATGAATGGCTGGATATTTAAAACCAGTACACAAATACATTCCTCATGAATTTATAATATTGATAGTAGGGGTTTTATGATTTACCGGTATTGATGATAATCATGACATTAAAAAAATGAAATATCGTTATCGTGTTAATAAGGGGTGTCACATTGTACCAGTATTGTCGATAATCATAATATTTAAATAATAGTACACATTTAATAATATGACACAGAATCCAATAAATATGGTGATGTGAGCATTTAGCTCTAGATAATTCTCATGTGTAATTTTTGTTTCATAATATTTGCAGCCGGAGGGCGCACTAGTGAGACTCACAGCAGTAATAAAACTTATGACGTTCCAGGAAATACCAAATATAGAGGTAAGTAAAAAAACAAAAACAAATCCCACCTCTTCTAACCAACCACCTATCAATCACTTAACCAACACTTAGCAACATCACACAGAACAATGGCTTACTAAATACTATGAAAGTTGTCGAGCTCCAACATCCTAGCTGTAAGTTTGGCACAGGAAAGAACAGCTTCTTCAGAAACTAGAAAAAAAGTTGAATGGGTCCACTGTGCTTCATCTAGCATTGGAAACTCATTGCATGCCACTGCATGAGAGCCCAGACTGGTGAAAATACACCTTGTACCAGTGTTTTATGAAGTTGCAGAGGCTAAATCCATTCTACATGTTTTCTGCTTTTTATCAAGCTGACAAGGAGGGTTACACAAAGCATGTGATCAACTGAAAGGCCGCCAGTCATATTATGCTAACCGCAGTCTGACCAAATAGATTACACACTACTAACATCAATGCCTTAAGCCCAATTTATACTTCTGCGTCAAACTCCTGCCATAGCTAGGTTGTGTGTTGCACGCGTACCCTTCGGCGTACCCTGACGTGCACCTCTCCAAAAATGTAACAACGCGTCAATTCTACGCGGACCGCAAGTGCTGTGATTGGTTTGCTAGAACCGCTCCCTGGGGTTTCACATGCTCCCTCTGCATGTGTAATTGTGCATCAACGCGGACAACGACACAGAAGTATAAATGAAAAGCAACGCGTTGCCTACAGCATATAGACTCTGGCGTAGGTCCGACGCAGAAGTATAAATCAGCCTTTAGGTATTATACCCCAATATAAATGACATAATAAAGTATAGTCTAATATGGTTCCTTTCTGGGAGGTAGACATCATGGCAGTTTTGTTCCACAGAATCCAAACAAACAGCATAAGAAACTAAAGTGTAAACATCTGTAGTGTAGCCTTGATACAAATACCACAGTTATGTACTAAGCCTCAAATGATCAGAGTCTGCTAGTGTGTATTAGAGTCTATTATGTTACTCAAAATAGCAGAAAAGGGCAATTGCTTCATCTCCCAGAGCATGGGGCACATGACATACTGTAGATGTGGTCTTCTTAAGAATAGGTCAACCGGGCTGCAAAAAGACCTGAACAAGGCCTGTGAATGGCTTTCTTTGTATAAACCTCATTTTCTTCCTTTCATGTCACATGACCTTTCATTCAGGAGGCTCATCTGGTGCTCAACTAACGGCTCAAACGGCCACACAAAGATGACAAAAGACGGTGAGCCAGACAATTTGAGTATTATCAGAAGGATTCTGGAAAAAAAACATCTCTGGATCTGCTCGCTTAGTCAAGGCTGAAGTGCACAGTGACAGAAATATGCATGAAATTTTACTGACCAGAGAGATTTCACTCACATTGGGGTCAAGGGCAAAAGATGGTAGGAACATGTACTTGACCTTCAGAGCAGTCCATGTTCATGCATAAATATGTGTTGTGCTTCCTTTAATCTGCCCCACAGTGTGAGGCTAGGATCTGCTCGCAAGGCTTCGGATTTAAAATGCCACCACATGCATCTGCCAAATTAATTTATAATGCTGCTCAGGACTCTTTAAACCTTCAGTCGATTCACTTGTATTACATGTGTTTTCAAGGCCGTATTGACATGCTCTTGCTGATTTTTTCTTTTATTCTCCTGTTTACTGAGCTACTTCTTTTTACACAGTATTCTTCACATATTCACTTCACTTATTTACACAGTATGTGTAAAACCGATTCCAGAACTGTTACCATTCAATGCCCTCAAACTACTTTAGGGGTTATCAAACTTGCCAAAGACCTCCAAATAGACCCCTCAAAAGGCACTTTATCCTCTTAAAATATAATGTCAGCTGTATGGTATATTTATGTATAAAAAACATAAATATATATATATATATATATATATATATATATATGAAGAGTTCAGATACAAAAGCCTCTAAGTGCCATCTGAAATTTTCTTTTTGAATGATCATTTTTATCAAGCTTGTATCGTATATTTAAGTTCAATAATTTCACTTAAATGACAATTGACTTAAATATACGAGCTTGATAAAAATGATCATTCAAGAAGAAAATTTCAGATGGCACTTAGAGGCTTTTGCATCTGAACTCTTCATATATATATATATATATATATATATATATATATATATATATACACACACTGTATATATAAGTGTGATATTATAAAGACACAACAACACATCCCAAATTAAATGCACTAACATGTTACCAGAGAGACCAGAGCGGGTTTACTGTTATGACATCGAAGAAAGTACAGAAAAAGGGAAGGTAAATTCATGGCAGGATAAGAACTTGAAGAATATTTTGGATACAGGAGAGATGGTGAGAGCCTGTCAAACTATCGTTACGGGCAAAACAGAGTAGGGGCCATTCACACAGAACGTTTTTTGCAGCTAAAAACATGAGACAGGTTTAGAGATGTGTTTTTTAAAAGTTGAACTAATTTTACCTTGAGCACTACGTTGAACGCTGTGTGGAACATTCTGAACATTTGCTAACTAAACAGCATAGGAGGAAGAGATTTCAAAAAGGCATAAAGAAATAGCAGATGCAGTCACATGTTTTCATGCAGTCAATAAAGCTGGCTTCCACAAAAATGATAGAGACAAGTGTGTAAGGAAATACTGTTTAGTGACAATTCATCAAGTGATTTTTTTTTTTTATTGAAGCATACATTTCTCTATGATGCCATTGTATGTTGCAGCAAAAAATTTGTCTCATTTGTCTCTACTGGAACAAAGATGTCTAGACCAGGCATTCTAAACTTTGTCCCTCGAGGTCCACTTTCCTGTAGAGTTTTGCTGCATCCTAAAGCTTAAAACTGCTGCCTTCGGTGGATGCATTCAAAGGTAGGAAGGCATCAAGGCACGTCCGAATCCAATGTTAGCTTCACTTCTTGTCTCATGAGATACCTTCATCTGATCGATTTTTGAAGACAGCATAGATGTATCCTTCTCCGCCTTGGATATCCCACAATCCTGTGTTTTTTATTGTGTGACAGTTAAGCTAAATAACAAAGATGGTGTCTGAACGTTGTATTTGGTTGTCAGTTTGTGTAAATGTACATGTTTGACCAATATTTTCCACTTTTGATGTCATATTGCAAGAAATTAGTATTATAGTAATTAAATATTTGCTTAGTTATCATCAAAGTTCTCTCTATTTTGTTGTACTTCATTAAACCGTTATGCTGCCACAGAAGTCAGTCCGACTTCTACTGAGTCCACAAAACTGATTTCAGCTGTCTTAGCTTTTGGATGCAGCCTTTATCTCTAACCTTCAAACCATCAAACTCACCTGGTTATAACTTTCCAGCAAATCCTGAAAACCTTGATTAGTTTGCTTATTCCAGTATGTTTAATTGGGGTGGAGCAATTACTCTACAGGAAAGTGGACCTTGAGGGCCAGATTTGAGAACCCCTGGTCTAGAAACCTGATTAGAAGGGGTGTCTCCAGTACATACTATCAGTTATGTAGTGCACAGCACTTCTTCAATTTTATTTATATTCAATCGCTGATTGCTTCAGTCCTGTTGGCTGAGAGATTTCCCTCCCCATATTAAGCACAGTTAAGTGGAAGAAATGTGAATAAAACAATTGAGTATTCCACTTCCTGTGGTCTTAGATTAGACAGAAGCGCTAGAAAAAAAGTGAGATTTCTCTCTTAGGGCTTCAAATGACTGTGTTCAACCAGAAATTCCCTGTAGTGCTGTGCCAAAGCTTTGCCATGCTATTAAAGCGCTGTTGCACTGAAATATTTACAGAGTGGTTGATCGGAGCTCAAAAAGGTATTTCTGTCATCTCACTTCCATATTTCTACATGCTACTAAGAATGTGAGTCAGATTACAGTGTTTGTTACATCTCTTTCTTGCTGGTGAAGCAGTTTAGAGTTGCTATTAGGCTCAATGGTCACTCTGGGAGAGGATCTTTTCCATCATGCGTCAAGGCCGGTGATGAATATGTCAATTGAGCACACGTGAGGCAGCGGGATGACTTTACATCGCATTTGCCCTTTCCTGTAGCCTCTCTAGTTACATCCTGCCCAGCTGTCCACTGATATTTCTGGAGAATGGCATCATAAATTGCTATTGACCCAATTATCCAGGGCCATTTGCCTATGTTAAGGTTGGTGCCTGATGTACTCTCTGACCTTTGCTCACTGGTTATTCATTTGTGGAACTGTAACATCACATAAAGGCGGCTCAAAGGGCAACATGAACAGTCAAAATGCATGATGGACTAAGAGACAATACAATTAATCTCACATTACTTTCATTATATATATATATTTTTTTTTTTTTTTGCATCAAATCAGCATATTAGAATGACAAAATCATGTGACACTGTGATCACATGCGATCTGGATCTGTACTTTGTCTCATTTGCAACCGAAATGTGTCGCTTAGAAGATCTAATGTGAAGACGCATTACAAAGCGCTCATCTAACGTTAAATCATGCCATTTGTATTGACTTGCTGTCTGAGGAAGTTGTCATAGTTGGTTAAAGGAGAAATTGACATTTTTTTGTCAATTTGGAGTGCTGTCAATACAGAGAACAACGACAAAAATCGGTGTTGCCTACACCGTGTTATCCTCTTTTTAAAATTTGCACCCTGTTGACTTCAATGGGGCAATATTTAAACCTGCTTTTAGCCTCTTAACATCCTTGATGTGTCATTACAAGTGCACAGGTCATGTGAGTGATTCCTTCAGAGTGAACACGAGTGAATCTGACTGCAGTAGATGTGAAAGAAATGGATAAAAATGATGTTATTTAAGCCAGCGCAAATACCTGTATTTACATCCTGTTTTCGGTTGAAGTCAAAAGTAGTCGATTGTCGAGTTCACGCGCATAGGTTTAGTTACCTATGATCACGCGGTAGTGACGTGTGACTTATTTGTAACCAAAATGGCTGATGGGTGAAAATTTCGGAGACCGGAGACCGGCCAGCAATCAGTTTCAGATGCAGGTGGCTAGTTATGATTAAGACAACATAAAATGGTTGTTGCAGCAACAGGTGGTGGTTTCTGCAGTTCTGGCGTGTGTTTGTTGTGCTTGACGTGCAGCCTCTGTACCCTTTCATATAGGTATGATTTTAGCTGTGTGGTCTGTTTGCGTTGATTGACTGCGCCTTGATGGCGCAATTCCATCTTTATGTGATCTTTTCTTCTTTTAGGTTGATTTAAGAGGTTTTTATTCTCTGTCTGGCAAGCGGGGCAGACAAACATTTATTGCTGCGGTACCTTCAATGGGCTGGCGGCCGTGTTGGAATGCTGAATATCGGTAAACGCAGTACACACTTTGAGGCCGATTGCTTATGAGTTTGATGCAATTATATATACAAATATATATATAAACCATTAACTGTCCCTTCTCTTTCTCTGTAGTTTCTCAAATGAGAATAATCGTGATTAATAATCGCGATTATAATTTTGAGCAAAATAATCGTGATTATCAGTTTAACCATCGTGCAGCCCTAACCGGTACCTAAGTAACCGGTATGTAATCGGGCCGAATCAAAACGCAGATTTCGGTGCCACTTAAAATGCCTCAGCTGTCGGTTTAAATTTTTGCCCTCTAGTTCTCTGAAACGGACTTAAGAAGCATCATCACCGCATGTGATCGCTAGTTAACCCTTTGACGGGTATGATCGTTCACACCGGTGTGATTAGAACGTTCAGATTGCGTGATCATCAACTTCTAAATTCAAATCTGCATTTGCACGTTGGCTGGGGCTGAGCCAGAGAGAGACTCAGCGCAGCGCTGTTATATATTACACAACTATTCAGTGTTTTCAACCAGATAAGGTTTATTTTAGGTTTCAGACATTTAAATACACAAGTATTAGAAAAACAACATTTATAGTTAGTAAAATACACACTGATGTCTATGGAAGCGGCAATAACAATCCTTTCAATTATAAATGGATGACGTGTTTAGATTGTGTAGGTAACTATAAAATGTACTCTATTCTTCTCACACTTCACCAGACACTTACTTTAATGTATTTCGGGAGAAGTGGATAAATTGACGTGTTGTAGGCCTAAATCTGACAGATTCAATTCTCTGAACTGCGGTGCATACTAAATGGCGCACATTGTGCGTTATAGATCAACTAACATGAACCATGATCATTATAAAGGTTTCTTAAATTAAAAAACACATTCACTTACATGTGTTTAAGAATAAAAATATCAGCCAAGGACTGACTGACTGAAATGTAACGCAACCAATTATTTTCCGCGTCATGTTTAGTGTGAAAAAAGTCGATGTTCCTACAATAACAGACCGGCGTACATCTCATAAATTATTCATTCAAGAACATGCAAATTTACTGCAACAATGGAGCCGTTAACTTGACATACTTTTGAAAATCCAGCCTTCAGTTGATCCTAAGCGCTCATTGCCATAGTTGCAAACATGACGGTGTTCTTATTCCATGAGGGGTTTCACAACTAACGCATTTAACCCTTAATCAGTGTTTGGGGTCAAAATGACCCCAATGGACATTTCCTTCATTTTTTAAAAGTGTTACCTTCATCGCAGGGGCATGAAACTCTGTGACTTTTCCTAAATAATCTATCTAAACATGCACAAAAAAACTGGGCTTGATTTGGTTGTTCTAAAGGTGTGTAAAAAAAAAAGTACCACTTAAGGTGTTTGGGGTCAAAATGACCCCACATTGAAAATGAATGGGAAAATGAAAAAAATGACTTTTTTAAATTTTGTTTGTCAAAAAAATAAAAGTAAATCCATTATAAATCTGAAAATTTTTACAAATAAACCAAGGTCTGGTCCTAGAGCATAAATAAAAAGTAGAACGAACTTTCTATCTCATACACACACACACACACACACGCACACAAACACACACATGTAAGTGACTGCAACAGAGAGCATTTTTACAGAAATTGGCAAATAAAATAAACAAAACTGGCATAAATCTAAAAAAATTTACATTTAAATCAAGGTCTGGTCCTAGAGCATAAACCCAAAGTGGAATGAACTTTCTATCTCATACGCACACACACAAACACACACAAACACACACGTATGTCACTGCAACAGAGAGCATTTTTATAGAAATTGGCAAATAAAATCAACTAAACTGGCATAAATCTGAAAAATGTCACATATGCAACATGGAACAAGCTTGCCGTCCCCCTCACACACACACACACACACACACACACACACACACATACTACAGTCATGTCATAGTGGTGACTTGTAAATGTATGTATAATAATTTGCAAAAGCAAGATAATTCAAAATATATCAGAAAACAACAACAAATTATAACTCTGACAAAACTACATATTTTTTATGTATTTCAAAATGTTTAAATAAATATTCACAAAATATATATCATAAAGTTGTGAGGAGAAGTTTAAGCATCAAGAAAAATGAAGTGAAAATGAATGAGTCTCTATGGCCCTCTATTGGATATATGTGGTCATTGCAATTTCTTTCTTTAATTATAATTTCTAAAGTTTTTCCACAAACCAGCAGATGTCAGTATTCTATCCCTAACACATAGAGCAATGTCCAAAAACTATTTAGATTTAATTAAGATCATCATTTAAGTGATTTTTTCTTTAAAATATCTTTTTTCATGAGCCAGTTTATGGCCTAGTTATGTAATTGTGCAGTAAATAGTTAAAAAACTTCAAAATTTCCACAAAAACACAGCATAAATGTATAGTTGAGAAGTAAATAAAAAAAATGATATATAGTTTTCCATATAAAAATTTATATTTCCTTATGTAATCGCTCTTTAAAGGTTTGGGGTCATTTTGACCACAAACACTTTAAGTGTTATCCTTTTTTAACAGTGATTAAGGGTTAAAGTGATGCGTTCTAAAATAATGCTCACCTTGTGCAGGACATGCAATAAGTCAGGATAGGTGTCGTGTTTTGCCAGAAAAAGTAAAAAAATTAAAGAATTGCTGAAATGTAAAGCTAGTTTGTAGCATACCAAGAATACAGACTACTTTGCTATTATTAGTACTGTAGTGTTATTTAGTGTTAAATTATTGTATTTGGGTTAGGTGGCTTAGGTTTTATTGTGAATTTGTTATGTATGTTTTTTTGTGTTTTGTATTTAGACTAATATTTATATATTTACTTTAAAATTCTAATATATTACATTTTAAGATTTAAAAAAAATTTGTTTATGTCATTCACCATCGTTTTGAGGCTCTTTTTTTTTAAAAGTATCGGTTCAGGCACAGTTATCGAAAAAAACCCAAACGATACCCAACCCTAATGGTGAAAATAACATCATGCAATAAATGATGAAAAGTACAGTCAGCAAAGTTCTGCTAACTACTTCACTCTAAGAGCAAATTAAGCTGCATTTGATGCTTCTGTTAATCAACTGGCCATTGTTCTTTTTTACTCCATACATTTTTCAACATCATTAAATCTTTATGGAGGATGAGCATTCTACCAGAAACTTACAAACACACCTTCCCTGTCTAATCAAATGAGATCAGTCACTTGGAGAGGATGTGTCATTTATAGCTTGCAGCAAATTGTTTTCTAATAAAGAATGATTTATGGGAGTATGAAACAACTTTATGACAAAATGATAAAACGAATTGAGTGAATTCTGTCATTCTGATCAGTTAATTACTGAAATGGCCACCTGTTTCCTTTAAAACACAAAAGTGCTTTCCTGCTGTGTCATTTCAATTGAGCAAACCGCAATAAATTAAAAGGGAACAAGAAGATCCAGTGTTTTCTCAATTATGCTGTGCTGATAGTTGAGACTTTAAACCACAGTTACAGCCTGAAAAGTCTTTTCAGAGACCTCTCAGAAAAAAAGCACTGGCCAAAAAGACTATCATAGGCAGTGAGCGGTTATTATCGACATAGAATAACAATGTTGGAGGTCAAAGTTTCCAAAGAGACCAAAGAGAAATATTCACAAATCTTTTCAAGCGTACAGGCAATGAGATGCAAATTTCTTCCACTGTGTGAAAATGTTTTCAAGACTCATGATTATGTGGGTGTCAAGTAGTACAGAGGTCACGTTCCAAACTAACTTGAGTGTGAGCTCATTCGTGGGTTTGAGTTCCCATATTAGCTTATGAAACGATCCACCTCAAGCTGCTCTTTCTTGGCACTCGCCAGGTCGTGTCTGTAATCCAAGCAGAATCATATTTTATGCACACCTGGTTGCTTTTAAAAGTCAAATACGAGCAATTGCAGCATCTGTTTGGAGGAAGAGAGCGTTTTCAATCAATTAATTCTACAGTTAAATATGTGGCATCTGTCTTATTTGCAGTAAACCTACAGTATATGATCAATCGTTTGTGGGTTAAAGAAAACCCCTGGATACGGATTCAAAGTAATGGACAACAAATTGTTAAATGAGATCTCACTATATGCTCTCACTATATCTGTTTTAGATGCTGCGGTCGACCTCGGGCTCCTCTAGCCCTGTAAGACCCACGGTTGCAAATTTACAACATCGCTTTTAACAATTCAGAAAAAATGCCTGCAAATGTTTTTTTCTCTCAAAACCACATTTACATAGTTAATGGGTCCTGTTGTTTGTCCTCACAATGCTATTGGATAGAAGAAGTGTTTATAGGTCCGGTCATCTGGCTATGAACTCACTCTACCTGCAAACTTACCGCTGAGCTCATCTTATTTTTTTGCATGACTGGATTTGTCAGGATTAAAGTAAGTAAAATTGCTTAAATATTTTTTGGGGTGTTTATTATAATGTCTAGAACATGTACATATTTAGTTATTTTGGAAAACTTTCATCAAATTTGATTTAGAGCTTGTTATGTCTATGTTGTAATTCGACAACGTTGGGTCAGATTGGTAGTCAAAATAGCCTGTGCACCTTACACATTACATAAGGACACTGCACTTTTCAAATGATCACAAATTGAAAAAAAAAATGTAGTAGAAATGTAGTGATTCATTGTAACTAAGCTCTAAATGTGTTTTTCTGTTAATTGTTTTACTTAGTTTATCTTCGACCATTATTAAACATGAATAAATTGTATGGGATATTTGAAACTTCAGCATCTATAGCAGTATTTGAAACTCCCTGTATCTTTGTAGTTTTTTGTTTGTTTTTTAACTTCTAAATGATCCTGAGCCATTTTTTCTCAGTGTTGCCCAAGCAGCAGTTAGTAGCATTAGGAGATAGAAAAACAGATTCTGAATGTTCTGGAATTCTTGGGATGCCTGTTGCATTGTCCAGGGACAGGTGCGAATGGTCTTGAATGTGAACCTGTAAGTGCTCTGGGGGGATGCATGTGTTCCTTTAGTATGATAAGTAGAGAACATAATAGGCTGCAATAGACAGTATTGTTTGAATGTATTGAAATGTTGATTATCACTTCATTGAAATTATAATACTTATGGGCATGCTAATGGAAATACTTAGATTTCTACCCACATGGTCTACCACCCTGTCTATTCTTTCAGTTTATCTACTACAATGTAAGACCCATATGTATTATTCACATATTTAATGTTCACATATCTAATGTTAATTGTTCACATTATTTTTTAAATTTTTCCATTTCAGAATGCCACCAGCGCAGAAAGGTCTTTTATGATGGATACACAAACACACTGTGTAGCAAGTGCAATGTTCGCCTGTGCTTAACAGATGAAAATAACTGTTTTAGGGACTATCACTGCAAGTGAACACAGACTGCCTTCAAACCACAGTTTTTTGTTTGTTTTTTTTACGAAAAGTTTTGTAAATATTTTTTTCCAATATTTTTTATTAATAAATGCTTATTCATAAAACTATGATTGTTGTATGGTTATTACTCATGATATATACTGTTATGGGGCTAAGTAAGCAATCAACCCTGCAAATGAATGCTTAAATGTTCTGTATATCTGTTCAGACAAAGTGAGTACAAACACAGAAGTTCTGCTCCCAACAATGCCCAACGTTGCAAATTTACAACATTTTCCTAAAAACTTACTAAAACGTAAAAAATCTGAAAACTCTTTCATTTCTACATCAGAGGCCTCCTAAAACAATATCTGGGAGGTCAAAAAAAAATTTGCTAATTTTTTTCTATATTTGGGTCTTACAGGGCTAGAGAGAGTAGCGGCTGAAAAACACATACAATTCCATCATTTGTGAAAAGCAGAGCTATTCAAAACCATAATGTTGCTTTATGCAGGGCTTTATTGATTGAGCATAATTTCGACTTAGAGTGAAATGACAAGACAGCGGGATGCCTATGCATTGATTAGGATGTACAAGGTCAGAAAAAAAAAAAAAAAACACAGCTCAGAAAATGTAGCCGAATTTAGATTTTCAACGTTTTTTAGGGCCGCTGCACTCTATTCAAGCACAATTCACTGCATATGCAAACATTCAGCTTTTAATTAAAATATAGAATAATTTGAGACATCTGGAAGATTCAGCCTTGGGACTTCCTGAGAGTTATTTTGATTGACGTGAGCTGTAAAGTGGGGAAGATTAAGCAAGACGGCAGCTTACCATCTAATAGAATTATCCCACTTATAATAATCATGAACGTAGAGCGATGATTCATGCCAGGTCATTTTTAACCTCCCAGATCACGTTTGATTTAACTTCATTCCGAACGCACCCTGATCAGGAGGTGAAATATAACATGGAAGGTTAATAAAACTAAACAATATGACCACAATAATGATTTGGCCATTCATATAGTCTTCATTACTCAAGGCTGACACCACGGTGTCTGGCGTTCACAGTGTGGTTGGAGAGGGCCCATATCCACGCTGAGCTTGGAGTCTATTCTCATTCTGACAGTGACAACAACCCACTCCAGAATGCACACAGAATGGTCCTTATCAAAAAGCTGTGCAAAAACCTGTCTACTGAATGCATGATGCCCCAGGGAGTCAAAACAGACTGCCGTGGGTTGAATCTGAGATTTTTTTTTATGTGAAAAATAAAGGATCCAAACACAAAATCGTATTCAGGCCTTTGATGTTTTGGTAGGAATGCAATCACAGCTACAGTAATAGATCTAATTGAGATTTTTGCTCAAGGGACACAGAGTGAAGATTCCGATAACGACAGCATGAGCCTTCTGGGTGACCTTATGGTGGAGGAGATGCTGGAGGTTCTTGACTGAATGGAAGGCTTTACACAGCCGCTTTGGGTCATTTGAGAAAATCAGGGGCAATTCAGAATTGAACTGAGAATGCTTTTTTAAAATTCAGACTCAATTCTTGAATTTGAATTGTGGTAAAGTAGCTTCAATTCAAATTTGAATGTGAAAAAGTGGAATTAAAATGAACAAAAAAAAAATTGCAACTAAATTTTAACTATAAAAGCATACGAACTTTAACCCTGAAATGCATGAATGTCAACCATTATTACATAGTCGGGTCTTTAGCGATCCAAATCTATATCTAACACAGTTGGATCTCTACGTGCTGTGATAATATAAAACTCTCCTGATATTAGAGTAACAATTGCTGAAGAATAAAATAAATTATATTTTGTTACTTTTTGGAGCTTGGAAGGGTTCAGTTTGAGCACATGTTTTATACCATCATCACTGTCATCATCAGAGCTCATTTCCCAGTACATTCAGCATCTGGCTCATATTCGCGATCTTAAACATATTCTCAAAACTATCATTTTTAACATCTTCAAAATCAATATTTTGACCGCTTACAGCTTCTTCAACATATCCACCATCAAGTGACAGTGACACTAATATTTGATTGCGTTCAGGACTTGCTCTGCACTACATCTCTGAGCCATTTCAAGTTTTGCTGATGATACTTCCTATTCTTTTGTTTTCTGCCTGCGATAACTATGAGTGAAACGTCACTTCATCATTGTGTATCAGACACTGCCACCTTGTGGGATAAAGGTGAATTGTACTTATTCAGTCATAAAAGATTCAATTATTGTTGCGAAGAAAATAAAATACACGCCTCTGCTCGTTAGCAACCCTATACGATTTTTACAAAAAAAAAAAATTATTTTATCCTTTTATATATTTTTTTCTTGTTAAATTGTTTATAATGAATTAATTGAGATATACTAAGAAGGTTGATGTCTAACTTTAAAAAATGAATGAGGAGGAGGGTAGTGAATGATATCCTGGGTAACTAAGACCCGAGATATGCATTTAAAAATTAATTGTTGGCTTCACAAGACATGTTCGGAAAAAAAAAAAATAATTTTAACGCCTTGAAGTTTTAAGGTTTACAGACATACAACAAATAGAAAACCGATAAAAAATTAGAATGAGAGATTGAACAATAAAATGATCGATTGAAAGATAGACCCATATAATGATCGATAAATGATACAATGATAGATAAAATGCAATAAAAGATAGATAGACAGACCTGGCATTTCAATTTAAACTCCAAGTTAACTTCCTGTTAGGTGTGGACAATTTAAATTCATATTAATATTCATCAATTAAAAAGGGAGAACTTTTCATTCTGAATTTCTCACAACCCTGTCAAAAATGCAGTTCTCCAGTTGCTGATGCCCCATTAAGTATCCAATTTCCTGTTAATTAAACAGAACAACAGTAACCAAGACAAGCTCTGGTGTCATATCCCAGCACCAGGTGAAAAGTGCAAGCTGGGAGAGTCAGGAACGATCTGACATGTTGGCATCGATTTCCTGCATAATTTGCTTGCAGGTGACAGGGAAAGTGCTGACAGGGGCATGCTACTCTTGCAATCTGCATTCATTTACAGGTTAGGTGAAGATTAGCATTGATTCATCTGCCATGGGTTGAGCTGGGGGTGGGATGGTGAAAGTTTCCCCACTCAGGAATGATCTATGAAAGACTAAATCAAGAATGACTTTGAAGGAACCATTTCAAACCACTTCATAGTCACATGGCATAATGATGATAGTTTCAGCTACCTCCAAAACCAACATGCAGAAATCTACCCAACAGCTTGTGAGATGTGATATTACCCCACAGTAAAATGGAGTACGGTCAGTTAATTTCAATAAATTGCAAATGAATGCATACAAAGATATTAAACAGCCTCATTCTGAGCAGCGGGCTGCAGCTTTGCCTTTCATTTCAACTGGTTTGTGGTCCTCAGAGGTGCAATGATGTCATTATCAGAAAATGCTTCTTGATGAGCCATGACATCTTCCATATGACTTTGTCTTTGCTGCTAAAATCATCTTGTTCAAATGGAGGGCTGCTTCTCAGGCTTTTTTTTTTTTTTTTTTTTTTTTTCAGGAAAAAAAATAGGCTAAATTAATATTAGATTCAAAGTGCTATGCTGCACATTTAATCCTGCTATTTTTAGCATTTTATAAAAGTCAATAAGTGTGCTCTCCTTCCAACACACATTTGGTGCTCCGCAGAGCTTTCCATGTGTCCTGAATGAGCATCCATGAGGTAACTGCACTAACACTGAAGGAGTATTGTGATGGTGTCTGATTTTTATCAAATAAAAAGATATGCCAAAAGTGTCATTATAATGAGATGCTATATTGTCCTCCATACACAGACTATAATATAGCAAATATATTAAAGGGTTAGTTCACCCAAAAATGTAAATTCTGTCATTAATTACTCACCCTCATGTTGTTCCAAACCCGTAAGACCTTCGTTCATCTTCGGAACACAAATGAAGATATTTTCGATGTAATCTGAGAGCTTTCTGACCCCTCCATAGACAGCAACGCAACAACCACTTTCACACCCCAGAAAGGTAGTAAAGACATAGTTAAAATAGTACATGTGACTGCAGTGATTCAACCTTAATGTTATGAAGCGACGAAAATACTTTTTTGAGTACAAAAAACAAACAAAAATAAGTACAAATTGAAGAATTTCTTCTCTTCTGTGTCAGTCTCCTATGCTGTTTATGTTGTAACCACAGTGCAGCGTTTCCGGCTTCTACATCAGAACGCAGACGCTGTTCACGTGAGCACCACGACTGTTGCGTCCAATACAAAGCCGGCGTTCTGATGTCTTCATTTGTGTTTCGAAGATGAACGAAGGTCTTACGGGTTTGGAACGACACGAGGGTGGGTAATTAATGACAGAATTTTTATTTGGGGGTGAACTAACCCTTTAAAGAGATCGTTTGCACTTGCCTGACACATTTCACACATTACAAACAGGCATAACAAAAAAATCTCACCTTCTTCACCCTTTGGGAGATAATGATTGTATTTTAAGTAGGGCTGCCAATTCATTTAAGTATTAATCAGTTACACAAAATGCTGATGAACTGACTTGCAACCAAAATCTTGGTGTTGCATGCTCTAGCAATTGAGAAACAGAAACACCTAAATATAATAAAGACAAAAAGTGATATGGAAGTCATTATTGTTTGTTTAATTTCAGCGTCATTTAACAAATGCCTATCATGGCACACATGCCACAGAATGATTAAATGCATTTTTTTTTTACACATTTAATTTTGTTTATTATCATTATACGCCTATATGTATTTTTACATATTTTTGAAATTCAAAAAAAAAAAAAAGAAAAAAAAAGGAGTTCAATGGAAAGCCCAGTCTTTGAAACTTGCAGATGGATACATAACATGACAAAATACCCAACAGAAGCCTGTGCCAAATTGTTATATCAGCTACTGATAAGTGTTAAATTCAACAAATCAGAGAGGACACCTAGACTAACCTATTCTTGCATAATTAATATTCATGAGCCACGCCCCCACCCATCACCCATTTGTTTCTGTTTTTCAAATAACATGATGCTTATGGTACAAGACACTGACAAAACAGTAAGTCCCATTCAGCACTTACTTAATTCCTGCATTACATGACACTTCAGCAGGATTACAACAGCTAATAAAACGCTGAAAGAAAGTGCTGAATGCCCTAGGCTATATTTCTAAAAACACAATTCATCAAGGTCTTAAAAAAGAACAGTTAAGATTTTGACAGATAGGTCTGTGTTTCTATGGTTGCCTTCGATATGCCCTGTACAGCTCTTTGATTTATTTTTGTACAGGTAAAGTTATTTCCTCATGGGGGTAGACAGGAGAGAGGAAAAAAATGACAAATTAATCAAATGAAATGTCTCTCAAGGTGTTATGGAGATATGAGAACATATATTGCCCTTGGGTTAGGGTGACTTTATTTTTAATTGGGCCATGAGCCGCTATGAATCAGAGGCAGAAGTGAAAGGGCATATTCTGACCCGCTCTGTTTCTGAGAATTGGCTCAAACTCTTAAAATGAAGGCCACAATGCCTACAGCCTCAAGTCCACTACTGAACAGGCCTTTATCAGATCACTACCTCTGGGCTTCAGGCCAAGTGGATGGTTAAGCAATTCATGTATCTCTGGAAGTAAAAAAATAAATAAAAAAAAAAAAAAAAAAATAAGGTACAAATAAAGAGAAAACTAGACCATTAACAGTCACAATAGCTTTAATTCTAATGTATTTAAGTAATGTAAGGTTGTGCAGAACTAATTCTATATAAAGATTCTTAACCACTTCACAATGTCATGCCCCCTGTAAAGAAAAACATTTCCAACTGATCCAACGAGATCCCGGAGCTAATGAACCCTTCCAGGAGACACAGGAGGCAATATGGTACAGGAAATCGAAGGGTCTAGATGCACTTATTGAGAGCATTTCCCCCAGATACGCAGAAAACTAAGCAGCTAAGTAAATTATGTTAAGGAAAGAATGTGGTAAACAAGTATATCAGATGCTCAAATTGGGACTAATTACAAATCTGTCGCATCCAATTCGCATTAAATTCGCAGTGCAGACAAATACCAAAAGAAATAAGCAAACAGTTCTAAGTGAAAAGGACAATACTGTGGTGACGATCGACAAAAGTGGTTTATTATTTGTTCAAACGGTGAACTCCTTGTCGTGGTAGTTGCCACAATACAATCGTCTTTGTGTAGAACTCATTTGCTGTTTTTTCTTCACAAAGTGTGTAAACATTGCAGTTTGTTAGCAGTGTTAAGTTTCATGTTTAACCCAGAAAATTAGCAAATTGGGGCTTAGCCTGATTTGTATTTATTTATTTATTTATTTTTAATTTTATAATTCATTGAGAATTTTTGGTCACACTTTAGATTAAGGTCCAATTCGCACTATTAACTAATTATTGACCATGATTTTTGCCTCAATAAACTCCTAATTACTGCTTATTCATAGTTAGAATGGTTGTTGTTAAGTTTAGGTATTGGGTAGGATTAAGGGATGAGAATATGGTCATGCAGAATAAGGCATTAATATGTGTTTTATAGTACTAATAAACAGCCAATATCCTAGTAGTATGCATGCAAATAAGCAACAAATGTGGATGGATGGATGGATAGATAGATAGATGGACAGATAGAAAGATTTCTCAGAATAAAAGGTGCAGATTAACACACTTGCCAGGAGAAAGTGTTGAAGGTAAATAAAACAGACTTATGAAAGCTTGCTAAAACAAAGAAAATCCTGCTGGAAAGAGAGATTAAAGCTCTTAAATGGATTTCACGCAGAAGAGAGGAAATAAAAGAATGAATGAGATAAAGAAAAAATAGATTTGCTACCCTCGATGGAAGATCTGGAGGAAAACAGACATTCGCTAGTAGGGGGGGGTGGAGGGTGAGTGTAACTGCCGCAGTGTAGACCTCCACTCTACTGCTCATTTGTTCGACAACACACACCTTTTCCTTTCCAAAGTACCCTGAGACTGCCACTCACTTTGTGAGCTTTGAAGAAGCACCCACCGACACCAACATTTCAAACTCCAAAATGTCAACCTAGGTGATTAAATCGACAGACATCCTAATCTTCTGTTACCTTGGACCAAATGGGAGATAAATCCCCTGCAATCCCTGGAGTGAAACTCAGAAACTGCAAAGAGGCGCAGCAGCTTTGATAAGGAGCAGCACGCCTTTGGAGCAAACTGCTGAGGTGGCAGTATTGTTTGAATAAGAATATGTTTGATGTCATATGATAATTGTGGTGAAATGAGGCAGTGCATTCAGTCTTTTACAAAGGATGTTGTGGGGCATCCTGATGCAATGCTTTAGCCAGCCGTAAGACGGTAACAGGATAGGAGAAGGACAAAAAAAAAAAAAAAACAGCACAGAGTCACTGAAATATTCCTGTGAAATATGGTTCAGCATGATTCGAATGATATAGACAAATTACATCAGCTCACAAGAAATAAATGAGGTTGTAATGAATCTGGTGAGCTTATCTGAATCTGAGAGGCTGATGGCGTTATGAGAAGGTACATGTAGCCCAATCAAAAATAACCAATCGATATTCATTAACAATTAAATGATGTAATGAAAGCTGATGCAATTTTTTGCAAAAATACTTTATCACAGCTTAATGTTCAGAGGTACCAATATAAATGGTGGGACTGAATGTTTGGGGCATGTTGCTGAGGGTCCTCCGAAAAAATCATTTTAAAAACGCAATCGTTTTTTAAAGCATTGGAAATCTATTGTGAAATGTGTTTAACAAAATGGTAACAAAAACAAACAAAAAACAATAAAATAATATTAATAAGTTAAATATAAATTAAATATAAATATATTAAAGATACATATATTTATACAAAATATGTACAATAACAACACACTATGTATTACATTGCAAACAGCAACAGTTCAAAACTGACTAAATGACTAAATGTAAATTGAAAAGACAAGTATACAGCAGTTTCTTGTCAAGTAGTATTTGTGACATTCCAATTGGTGCCACTAGGGCAAATTATGAAGCATTTCTCATAAATAAAATAAAAAAGTAGTGGGTCATATAGACATGGTGAGCACTGACCCATTACAGAATCAGGAACACAGCATGGTGTAACAAAGCTCACCACTAAATGCTCTAATCTGTGCTGAAGCTGTCCAGCTCGAACCAAGCTAATCCACCTAAGAAAGACAAGCCAGATGGTCACAAGCAACTGCTGAAGTCCTGTACAGGAGCCTGATGACACGTCTGAGGTTCATGCTTCTATTTATCTAGTGCCTTGAGTTACAACCGTAAGCTCTGTGAAGAGGCAGCAGGCGGCAGCACCTGGTTCTCTAAAGCGGATGGACTGACAGGCTTCGGCATTCCACAGAATGGTAACCTTGCAATTCCTGGAGCACCAAAGCACGAGGAGCGTGGTCACAGGGGTGTCATGATACAGAGTCACACTCTCCTATGGAGATCACCAAGCTTCGATCGCCATCACTCTCTGAGGAATGTCGTAACTCTAAATCACACTCACACGCTGGTAACTGCACACGCATAGTTCAAGGACTTTGACTGCTGCCCATGTTGGAACGACCTCATGGGACTCAATTCAGGTCGTGTGAGGAATCATTAAAAGAAAATTACCACCAGAACATCTAAATTATCTCTCAGCAGGAGCTGCATCACCAGAGGACAAGGTGGTTTTCGCTGCAACTACTCATGCGCACAGACACACAGAACTAACCTATAGCCCTTGTTTTTTAAAGAGCAAGATATTTCAAGATCTTTCTGACAGTGTCATATCAAAGCTCACAACCCTTGACCACAATCCCACAGCTACAGACTGGGTTAATGCCCCGCTGAACTGCGAAAGCACCCATGGGGGTGTCACTCTGGGTTAATCTCTGGTGAAAAAAGATCACACAAGCATCATGATAAACAACTTTATTACCTGCCCTTCGACACTGCCACATGTTGTTCTCCTTTGCACACACACCTTTTAGACTTATACCTCTACCAAGATCAAAACAAGTCTCAGGACTCTGGTAACGTGACGGGCTACCCGTCCTGTACTACATTTCACAACTTAGCTGGATTTTACTGAAGCTCTGTATTTAGTCTCACATTTCTTTTTGCTGTCATAGACAGAGAGGTGGATAGATGAGGGAAGTATTTTATGCAGTGTCAGACTTCAGACCTCTAATAGTGCCCCAGATGTGCCCCAGATATTACTTTCTGAGAGTACGAGTGCGAGGCGAACCTTGTTAGCTTACGCGATTAACGTTTATGCATGAGTGCCTCTGCACAAAAGACTTAGCCTAATGTCCTCCACACACTCTCCCCCATCAGCTTTTAATCCACTACCTCCATCGTTCTGAGATATGCTTCACAAAAACATGCCCTTTTCAAACTGACTGACCATCCTCATAAATCAACAGTAAGCCATATAATACCAAAAATGAATAAAATGCATGAGCAAAATTAAACATAAACACCGTAAATTGAG
Source organism: Squalius cephalus (assembly GCF_949319135.1). Lineage (NCBI taxonomy): Eukaryota > Metazoa > Chordata > Actinopteri > Cypriniformes > Leuciscidae > Squalius > Squalius cephalus. The sequence goes on along the minus strand of NC_137127.1, from coordinate 14,969,261 downwards.
TGTTCATTGAAGCAATACAAATCTAAATGCATTTAACTGAATAAATTGAAGACAAATCTCTCTCACTTCAGTTCCCAACAAACTTCACAGTTGTTAAGAGTTTTAATTGAACGTGATTAAAGAGAAAACATGGACTGTTTTCTAACGATCCTTGTGTAAACATCACAGCAACTCATCAAAGCAAGTCGCAAGCTAAACCCATTCTAGGAGTGTGGCACAGTTTTCCCAGGGTGCCCCAGGAGACTCAAAGGCAGCCAGAAATAGTAGCGAGTACGTAAATGAGAGCATGGCTAGCCTGACGTAACATTGGAAAAACACATGACAGAAAAGTCCCAGTACCGGCATGGGGCACTCTGAGGAGCATGCACCATGACATCTCTAATGTATATTTGTTGCCATCAGAGAACAAGTAACAGAATTCTGACCATCAAGCGGCCGCAAATTTTCAGTACCTCACTACCTGTAAAGGAAGAACAGAGCAGAAGAAAATTCAAAGCGTGACTTACCCAGAAGATGAGGTTGAAGACAAACATCATGTATTTCAGACAGCACAGGCAGCCTCTGGCCATGTTGCACTTCTTGAACTCTAGAAGGAACACAAAGGATAGATCCAGATAAAAGACCACGTATTTGCTGCCTTTAGGAGCCTTGTACTTATTACTGCTTTTGTCGTCGCCAGCCGCCCCGCTCTGAGCAGCAGTTTGCGCACGTGGGCCAGTGGACCCGTAAAAGGCGCCGGCGGTAAAGCCTCGTCCTCCAAACGGCAGCCCGGAGGTGGAGGCTTGGGCAAAGTCTGAGTCGTGGCTGTCCACTGAGGGGCTACGGTGGATGGCGGATTCCTCGCTACTTGACTTCTCCATGCTCTGGAACGGAAGCCGCGTTCTTTATTTCATTCTCTAGCATGTCTCTTGGAATAGCCCTTGAGCAGAACTTGAACTTGTGCTCTAGTGCTCCAAAAATACTAGTCTTTCTTTTTCACACAAAAGATCAGGATTAGGTCAATCAGACAGTGGCTTTGCAAAATCGCTTTAGTGGCAGCTTGCACCGTAGCCTTGCTGTAATATCCAGAAGCATTACTCCCACGAGCAGGTGCACGTTGAGTGTAACTGAAGTTTAAGCAGTATTCCTTCACCCTACACCCCTCTTTACCCCTCTAAAAGAGTGTCCACCCCCAGCCCAAGCAATGTCCGGCTTGGTTCAGCTGCTGCTCGATCCCACACTCCTGCCTGCTGACCTCAGTTGATGAGTTCCCACAGCCTTCTAACTTCCACCCCCGTTCTCCTCTCAGGATTTTGCGCTCCGAGAGACTCTCTAGATCTCCCTTTTTTTTTTATCCTTGTTTGCCTGAATCAATCACGCTGCTCTGATTTAACCACTCTCCGGCACGGCATTCTGTTCCTTGCTCCTCTCCTCCTCTCTCTGACTGTGCTCTCAATCACTGCTCTGGTGCTGATTCACGCTATTATCAGCAGCCGCATCTAGTGGGCATTCCCTCCCAACCTAGCGCAAAGCTCTCACCTCACTCTCTCTCTCTCTCTCTCTCTCTCTGCCTGTACTCCTCTCAGCCCCTCCCCTGCCACTCAGATCACCAATAAGGCAGCAGCTACTGGTGCTAGCCCCGCCCCTAGCCAATACAGCAGCTTTAATGTGCTTATCATCCCTGTGCTTTATGCCTATACATGTTCAGTGCTGTCAACTGTGCTGACTGGCCAGGGGCGAGTCTGGGAGGGCTACGATGAATTAAAAAAAATCATGAGCTGATTGAAGAGGAGTGGGACCGGGGGAGGAGGGGGAGTGGGACCGGGGGAGGAATGGTGGGGTTGGATGGGGCAGGGAGATGAATATGAGACCAAGCACGCAGCTGCACATTTGACTATAGCAAGGGACTGTGGATATGTTCATAAAAACAAGGAGCTTTGAGTTGCAATAAGTGCAAAAATAAGGATCTGAATTTAATCATTTCATCCGTAAGTCACATTCATGGGTTAATCAAATATTACTATGTGATATTTACAGAAATGTGGCAGTGATACGAAACCTGTGATCATATTTGGAGGTTGGTATGTGACAGGTGTTTACTACTGTAAAACCCTTTATCCATACTCTCCCATTGCCGTTTAAGAAGCATGGATAAACTGGCAGTGGATCAGCCTCAGGAATTATGGCACCATTTTAAGCATTGACACTGGATAGTTGCTTGAACACGAAACTTGAGTACCTGATGCATTGCTGTGCACTCACACCAAACATGTGTTTTATACATACTGTAGACTGTAAATGTGCATAGTTCCAATTTCCTTTAAAAGAGTTCATAAGTCAAGAAAATAGTTAATTTGGCAATTTAAGTTTTTCAATTTCAGTATCTAGCTCTTGTTAGAGAAACTAAAGTGATGTGTTGGCTTAATAACTTAATAGCAAATACTTAATTAACTGTACAGTCATTCTCTCCAATCTCTCCAATCAACCCCATTGCTCATACTTAGATTAAGGAACCATATAACCCTAAGTATCAACCTTTAAGGTGTCCCATACTGTTTGTGCTGCAAATCTTATACCAGAGTTTTGATCTTTCAGAATAAAAATTCAATCTCTTGTCATTCCAATTTCACCTCCTGAGGGATGTGGCAAATGAAATTCAAATTTATAAATTGAAAGGGAAAAATTCGTATAATGTGAATATTGCCCAACCCTATTTTCTATAAAAATAATACTAAAATAAAAAAATACAAAACTTAAACCATGATATATCTTCAGACAAGCATATCATAGAAACTTGGAGGTGGAACACAAACAATGTGGTGTAAGCAACATTTGCAAGCATGTTTTCAATAGAAAATGTAGAAATCTAGTTCATTTTACTGTCATGCCTCAGAGACTTTGGACTAAATGGTCAGCAGGCACTAATGAAGCATTTCAAGCTGCAAGTGTGAAACGGTTAATTTGGCTACTTAGATCAGCGAATCAGCCAGCTGACATTGATCGTTGTGCTTCATCACAATACTGCCTCTAATTCACTGTGCCATCTTTCCTGCAGATATCCAAAGTGCACCCTGTGTTTAGTAGCATGATTCAGAGCTTTAAACATCCCCTAATATCAATGCTATTGACAGCGCTATAGAAGGTCTTGATTGAAGAATCTGGCTTTATTCAGAGCTGGAAACCCCATGTGGAAATCTCCACAATGCAGAGCCCTTCGGGTTGAAGTCATCAGTCTGCTAATGCCTGATTCAATATCGCCTGCGTCAATGCTGGCAACGTGGGTTGATGGGCATTCGTTTGGCCACCTCTCGAGACATCTACTCTTGATTCTGTCCTGTGCAGAGGGCACACGCTCAAGACCACACGCCGAATTCGATACCCACAAGGGACCGAGCTCATACTGACTGACAAAAAAAAAAAAAAAAAACACACACACACACAAGCAAGCACGAGTTCTCTTGTGGGCATGGATGCACGCACACACACATACACATACACACACAAAAGTTGTCTTTGAAGTTTGAGAAGAACGGTGGTGACGCAGGGATTGATGGGACTGCAATTTACAGCACTGGCCTAAAGCTCAAAGCTAAAACATGAATTTGTATGCATGGATAACAATTACACAATAATCTCAGTTCTGAAGGTGAAAAGATTTCAATTTCATTACTGTAATATGGAAACATTATATAATATATGAATCTTACAGTATTTATACACAGTTGTATTTATTGTACTGAATTTTAAATATATACATTTTAATTTAAAAAAGGATGACTTGAAAAGGATGGACAAAAACAGGATGACTTTCATTGCTGTACAGTAATGAGATACCAAAGCTCGTTTTACTCAATAGGGAGTGAATTGTCTTTTTAGTACTGAAATAGGTGAAACATGAGAGAAGAAAACATGAAATAAATTGATTAAAAACTGATTTTCATATGACAGATTAAATTGCTAAGGTTCATTATTTGCAGTTTAATTTTAGATTATAATTTATGGAACTTCTCAAACGAGCAACTAACCTCAGCAGTTGAAGGGAAATAAACTTAATAGTTAATTAGTTAAATGTAAGGATATATACAAGGATATATATAAGGAAATATACAAAAAAATGAATGAGAGTCCATTTAAAATACAGCTACATAATACAAAATTAGATAATATGCACTTTTACAGTAAAACAGTAAAAATTATAAAAACATACACAAAAATATTTATAAATAAAATATCATCAGAAATTTAAAGTAACCTCATAATTTTCAGTAAACAACTATAAATGGATGTTTCCAAAAGTCTTTAATTTAAATGTCTGTTTCTCGCCCCATGCCCTAATGTCCGAAAGACATTTGGGAAAATAAATCTGACAACCAAACCCTGATTCTTTGTTTGCATGTACTGTATCTCTGAGAACTTCAAACAACACATACAAAAATTGAAACATGCACATAGGAAGGGACTTTGAGAGATCAAGAGACAAGTAAAAAAAGGCTTCAGAAAAAGAAAAAACTGATTTTACACTGCTGTTCCAGTATGATACAAACCTGCCAGTGTGAATCAATTGAGCCTAAATGATAAAACAGAGTGATCGCCACCTCAGTAGTTACTTTTTGACAGTTCACTCCACAAAAAACAGTCGGACGAAACAGTGAGGGTAGAAGACTAACGTGGGGTTAAAAGCTACACGGACCTTGTACATATTAGTCAGGGTCAAGCAGGTTGTGTTTCCGCTCTTTTTCTCTCGCTGCCAGAAGACGGTCTCCCGCGGATTTGTGTAAAGTTTTGATAAGATTTCGTGAAGATTCTGGACAAAGAGTGTTTTGACACCATGCAAGTAAAGTTTTTTTTCGGTTTCTGAGTAGGGTGTGTACGTCACCAAATCTAACTTTATATTACCTTAATCACCGTCTTGTTGCTTAACACATAGCACCATTTTGAAACATATCAGCAACTACTAGCAAAATGTTATAGCTAGTTGTAGTTGTAGTTGAAGTTGTAGCACAGTGTTACAACTAAGCCATCAAGTGTACAATGATAATGAAATGAAAACAGGGAGCCACACAACTTGTCAGGTTTGAGTATTTATTTATACATTTATTTTGCCACATTTAACTTTGTTGGACTTTCACAAACAATGTTGGAATTTAAATGTCAAAGTATGATTTTTTTGATTGATCACTTGTTTATTTATTAAAAATATAGCCTGTTTTTCATGCAATAAACCCTTTAAAATGTGATTTTGAGCTCGTTTTTACTATGATTATTATTATTATTATTATTATTATTATTATTATTAATTCTACATGCAGCTGCAACACACAAATATAATTCAATTGCAATTACAATATTTGATGATTTTATTTATTCATTTATTGCAAAACTGTGCAGCCCTTTCCTCTCTATCCATTGATCCATAAAAGAAGGATGATTGGATAAGGGATGGATGTGTATGGATATCTATCTATACTAGAGATGCGCGGATGGGCTATTATTTCATCCGCAACCGCATCACAAAACTCATCATCCGTCCGCCATCCATCCGCACCACGTTTTTGACCAATTTTCAAAACCGCACCCGCCCGCCATCCGCTGAATGTATACATATATTTTTCATTTGATTGGTTCAACCGCCCGCCACCCGTCCGAATTTAATTAAAATATTATTTTTCGTCACGTCATCCGCCCGATCCGTGGTTTATCCGCGGAGTCCGCGGCTGTAACCGCCAACCGCGCATCTCTAATCTATACAGATGTACAAACAATATCAAACTATACAGATAAAATTGTACTGAATTATGCGTTACACACAAGTGTTACAACTAACCCCTCTGTCTGTTACAATTAACCCCGCATATGGGGTAAGTTGTAACATTTGCACTTCTGTCACTTTCAGTGCAACTGTACGAAAATGGTAGGTCCTAGAAAAAAAAACTTTAAGTGTTCATTTTTAGCAGATACATGTATGTTGCTTGTGTAAAAAAAAAGATTAATCTAACTTAATTATTGTTTTAATTTAAGCCAAAACCAAAATGTATTAGGTTGTGCCCCGCTCTCCCCTACTTCTAAGACCCACTAAGTTCAAAGAGTGCCTAAGTGGATTATTGTATTGCTATAATGATTACAAAGACATAAAAAGAGATTGATGCACACGCAAGAATCTTATCTTCACTAACTTAAACCTTAATTTGCTGCTTTCATAAGTTGAATGTCTTTAATTACACTGCGTTCGAGATCTGTAGCTTTACCAAGACATTATCTGAGAGATTAAGCAATCTAATTTTGCTGCAACGAGGATGGAATAGTGTTTAGGTCATCTGTAAAAGCTTTTGTTCTGAAACAAGCTCTAAATTGTTGAGGATAGGGCAGTTAAAGACCAGATGATAATAGTTGAAACAAATGTATTGGCACAATATATCTATAGGTTTTATACCTAGGGCATAAATGTATATCCAAATACAGACAAAATCTCAAGAAATCACCTGCTGAACTTTTAAGATCAAAATGCATTACAGAAATTCCAGATAAACTGGAATTAATCCAGTGACTGTCATAACTGATTTACATGGCACAGACCAATTTGATATGGTTTATTATCCACTACAGCAGATTCCGTACAAATTTAAACTTCTCAGAAGAGCGAGTGACCTTACCAGCTGAGGGAAACATTCAATTTATGGGAGGCAAACAAATAACACCTGGAGGCATAAATTAATTCAAGGTCATCACATGAACATCACATTCTGTTCAGAAAACCCATTTGAAAGCAAAGGCCAAGAGGTCAAAAAGATGTTCATCCAATATGATTTTAAACAGCAATGAGTGGAGTGGTGTAATAATTACATGAATAAGGCCTTGGAAATGCAGAGCTAACTGTTCCGAGACACGCTTGCTTGTGTGTTGTGTACATATGCAGGTGTGAAAACAGCCATACCCCCAATCTAGACCACACACCTCCATGAAGAGAAAAATCTCTCTGAACAAACAAATGGCTGTCAGACATTTGTGCCTAATAACAGATCGTCTCCGAAAAGTCTGGCAATCGGCAGAGTAGCATCTCGGCAAAGGTTACAATTAGAAATCCACGTCAAAAGGCTCTCTTCAAACGCAAGTGAACAGTCGACACTATCTCAAGACTTCACTTAAGTCACATGTCGATTTCATGTGATATTTGCTGATAAGCCTGGCCTTTTGTGAAGTCTGGATAATTCATCAAAGTATAGACAGGTCGATAACAAGGTTCTCAATCATTATCTACAGAATAAGGGAAAAAATATGGACAAAATTGGAGGAACACATCAGGAAAAGTGGGGTTTATTATGTGATAAAGTCAATACACTCCACTGCAGGGCGTCAATCAATGAGTAAAAGAAAACATGATGTTGTTCTTTGTAATGCAGACAATGCTGGTCTGATGATGTTTCATAAATTAAACTATTTGGAGGGATAATCAAATACTAGCAAAGAAGGAAATGTCTGCTTTATTGTGCTAATATTTGATTAGCTTCAAAAAGTTTTCATATGTGAAATATCATAAATCCAGCATATACTAAAATACATTTTTGTATATTTTTGTCTCCATTTAAGTCAAGAACGACTGTTTGCAATTCATTTAATTCTGTAACTTCTAGTGATTAACAGAAAAAATCATTTAGACCAAGCCTTCAGTTTTACAGATATCAGTGGTTAAGGCTCTTACAATAAAAGTAAATACTATATGAAAATGAACATCAATGGTTTAAATAAATAAATAAACAAAAAAGCTCAAATGTGGGCCTATTACTGGAGCTGTAAAGTTGTATAAACTGTCATTTTAATGGTGAGACTACTGTTCAAGTAGTTTGGAGATTACTTTAATTAAAACATTTGACATTTTCTATGACATTTTTATTACACTTTATTTCCAATGTGCTGTAACATGCAAACACATGCAAACATGCAAAAACCTATATTCTCTAGCAGCAGCAGCAGATTCCTGCTGTGAAACTATAATAAAAGTATCGTTTCACACTGGCAGTTTTTGTCACACAATCTGAAAGAATATTTCAGATTGTCAGTATGAAATCCAGTTTACTCCAAACTCTTCAGCAGGCAGCATGACTCCGTGACCTTATGCGCACGGTGCCGGGAGACAAACGACAGGGCTGGGCCTCCTGTCAGCTCTGCGCTGACAAAGCAACAGACCACACAGGTAGGCAGGGCAAGAGAGAGAGAGAATGTGAATGAAAGAACAAGGGAAACAGGGACCCGGCACCTCAATCTCCAGTTTAAACAGCAAACCCACGGCCTCATCCATCAGCGTAACAGCAGATAAGCATGTAAGAGAGCGAGAGGACAGAACAACCTAAACAAAGTAGAGCAAACAAACTTCAACCCGACATTAGCATTTACAACCTCAGAGGGAACGCCTGGCCTGCAGAACGTAACTGAAGTTGACTTTGTTCAAGCACTGTATATGAATTCTCTAATAAACAAGATGAAAAAGCCTGAAGCATGTGTAGATTAATGAGAAAAGCATGGCTTCCCACTTTTTGGTCAAGAGGGACTTCTCATCCCTTCAAGTCAACGGATCAGAGCGTCAATGCATAATAATGGTGTCTATGAACAAATTATTCACCATTATGAATAATTGCACATGAGAAAAAAAAAAAAAAACATTCGGTCAAATATGTCGGGTATTCATTCATCATCACTGAGTTTAATTGATGTTCACAGAGCAGATTCTGAAAAATAACTTTTTTGATAAAAGTGCAACGACACTGATACACAGTGAATGTTGAACAGTGTATATAAATGGGCAATTAAAACGGCTAATATAGGCCAATGTTCAGCCAACTGGTCATTATCACAAAATAAACCCTGACCGTATCATCCAGAGGGGGTTTATTCTGAGATAATGACTGGCTAACTGTACATTATCTTGCTAATTACATGACTGCTTACCATATAAATACTGTATGGACAAGAATTATTGATTTGAGCTGAAATTATTTTATTATGCAAGAAAGAGGCTGCAGAGTGACAAGACACTTACAACTATGTTTAGAAAATTATACAGATTGGTAGTCATGGAGTGGACTAATTGAAAAGCTCTGCATATACAACAACCCCACAGGCTGAACAAACAGCGTCCCACACTGGAGACTTAGGGGCTGTTTACACGACACAGTTTTCAACTAAAAACGCAAAACTTTTAATGGGTTTTGGCCATTTACATGACAACAGCGTTTTGGGTGCCTGAAAATGCAAACTTTTGAAAAGGTGTTTTAAAGTGCACATACGTATTACGTGTTCTGTCTATAGGCGCAAAGTGTTTATTTTTTATTTTTATTAGTGACATTGCCAGCTACTGGCCTGTCATGCACAATAAAAAAAAAAATTGTCATTTTCGAGGAACCGTGTTTTTAGTACATCTTTGTCGTAACTGTCGGAGTTTGATCTTAGCATGTTGCTAAGCTAATGGTGTCAAACTCTAATAAACAAATATGCATTGCATGCACAAATATTGGGTAAACCCATTTAAAATAGAAAAAATATTTTAACAATTCTTTTGCGTTTGAATAGCGTGCGCTCTCCGTGGGCGGAGTCACATTACATCTGAATCAGCTGTAATTAGGTCGACTGGAATCGCTCTCTTTTAATACAGATTTCACAAGATGAGAATATTTGTTTTTTATATAAATTACTTCATTTAAAAGAAGAGATTTCAAGCTTCATAAAGACATATCTCACGTGCCTGTGTGAGAAGTATTCGCTGAGTTATGATTCATTTTCGGACGCGTTTCAGAATGGACTACACGGACAGAGAGAAGGCAGAACTCGCTTCGTGTTTATTTTTCTTTATTTGGCGAAAAGCACAACACTTTGTTTTTATTGTGAGTATACACAAAAATAATACACATTTAACAGAATCGATTGATGTATGAAACTTGTTTGTAAAATCAAAGTCAAAAGAGTATTTCGGGTCTCAATTCAACTGATAAGGAAAAAAGCGAGCAGATCACGCCGGCGTGATTGCCGACCTCAGAGGGTTAAGTATTTAATTGCAACTAACATTTCTCCCACTTCACTAAGCTTGTTGCTAAGCTTTATCGAATTACAATCAAGATGCCTACTTTTTTAATTCTGTCATTTCCCTGTTTGAATGAATGATTCAACGACTCACTCAGAAAGACTTCACTTGTTTCATTACTGGATGAATCAGTGTTTTTGAACAAATCTATTAAATGATTCATTGACAAAAAATGTATTTTAACAGTTACTTGTCGCCACCTACCGGTGTAACAATGTTATTGATACAATTTGAATTTGAAGCGTCAGGTCACTTTCAAAAGGTGATTTAACTCTATTTTGATCGCTACCGTAAACATCAGAGTTTATATCTGAACTAAAATCTTTTAACACAGTACTTCTTTGATAATTTGAATTATTGTAACACAAAAATAATGATACTGTGTGGTTAAAAAAACTGTTTGTTAAGCTGTTTCACCTTTACATGACAACTGATCTCTCTTGCTCAGAGCCAATGCAGATTTGAACATTTGCTGTGATCGTACTTGTCAAAGGTTTAATAGACAGACATAGCCAAATCATTGACATTTAGGAATTAGATTGCATGGGTGTTTGAATCGAGATCGGGATCTTTTAATGATTAATTGTGCAGCTCTACTTTATGGATTCAATGGCTTGTGACTGTGTAGGTTTTCTCTGTACCTTATCTACCCCTAAATCGTTTATATTAGTTTGTATTAGGCATAGATAAGGTACGGCGGATAAGGTACCTCTGAGTGTACTGCGCCAGTGAGAAGCTAAATGGACAATTTTTAAATTAGTTCTAACAGTTTAGGCAGCTCAATAGTTTTTTGGAAGAAAGCAATAACCAAGAACAGAATAACCAAGAACATTCGATCTACTGCTTCAATAATTACTGTTAAAAAGCAGCCTAGCTCAGACACACTTCAAAAAAAGTGGATTATGATGCTTCTTGAAGTGCACAGATGATGAAATCTGATGGAAACAGCACATATTCTTTTCCAGCACACATTAATATGGGATAAGTCAAAATCTGCAATGGGACTGCCAAACTGTCAAAAAGTTAGACCTAGCGAAATGGTTAAGATGACCTTCACTCATCAAATTGCAATAGGTTCCTGTTTGCACCTGCAGCCTAATATCTGCTCAGCATGGAATATGGCACTCAGCTTTGAGGCATTTTATAGTACAGCTATAATTCATCCATCAAATGCCAGTATGGACACAAGGTTGTTGTCTGCATATTACCTTCGTGTCCAGTGTCAAATACAAACTGGAGGACCCCAGCCAGAGAAACACTTCCCCCTTCTATAGATAGGCATAGTCAGTCATCCGTTACCCCCCAAGATTAGAGGAGAAAGAGAGAGCGGGTCACTTTTATTTTGGGAATCTGAGAGGGGGGTGAGGCAGATAAAAGTGTTGTGGTTTACGGCCAATGCTCCCCACCACGTGTGCATCCTTGGGGAGGGTGACGCCGGCCAGCCGGTTCCCTTCACCTTTTCCGAAGAACCTGCGGATGCTGCGGTCACAACTACAACCTATTTCCAGCTCTGCAGCTATGTGATTATACCAATGATCCCTTCCGCCATCGCAAAAGCCTATAAGGGGCAGTATTCCTGTGGCGCCTGTCGGGCAATTCGACACACACTTAATCCTCCTCTGTGTTTCATGGAAACAGCAATAGAAAACACATCAGGAGGTCTGGAGATAGAAACACACAAATGTCCACACAGAGACTGGAAACCTTTAGGAAAGTTTTGTAAACGGAGCTTATGAAGAAAATAAGCTGTCTATAGTTATTGCTTGCTTCTGTTGAAGGTGGAGTCTAGAAACTTTGGTAGGCATGGTGCCCATTGGCTCCAGCCTTGTCTTTGTGGTTTGCGGGGGCATTTTAACATGCGGTTCAATGTAAGCAGCTGGTCTGTAGGAACCGGAGCTGCTGATACAGCTCCTCGAGGTCAAAACCGTTATAACAATACATCACTGACTCTAACGCTGTGGATGCAACACAGCAGGAATGGCTTATGGCATACCACTCTTTTATCCAAAGCTCCATTATATGGAAGATTTATGTGTTCATTCATTAAGCTCGCCAGATTTAGTGTGGATAAGTATATAAGGATTCATGTTTCTAGGTAAAAGGGAAACAAGACACCAGATGCTATAGAGATTTCCCATCATGTACATCAAGAGGCAAGTTTTTTTTATCACATCAAAACTACTCAGAGAGAAAACTGTTGCATCTAAGAAAAAACTTTGAAATGCCTTTACCAACCATACACTACTGGTCAAGTGTTGAGGTCAGTAAGATTTTTTTTTTTTTTACGTAATTTTTTTTAGTTCTTTTCACAATGTGCAACATTTCAAAGCAGCTTTAAAGAAAGTCACACTGTTGTGTCAATAACATGTTAATAAATGTTTGTTAATGAAGGGTTGTCAATTATAACAAATATCAGACAGCAAAAATAAACATGAGCATCATGACAAAAACTAAAAAGCGAAGGAAATTTGTAAAAACGAACATTAAGCTTGAAAACAGCACTCCTGTGCAACAAAAAAGGACCAAAAATGTGTATTTTACAAGTAAAAAATAGTCACTGTAGCTCATATTCAGTTAAGCGGCTGAGCCCTCCTAAAAGAACCGCAATGTGGATAATAACTGGCTCTCATGTATTTCAAAGAAGAGTGTCTGCATTTTTAGATGCACTATATATTTTATGCTTCCGATGTTTATAAGAGGTCTTCACTTCAAGACATTTTTTTGAGTGTATAGCACACTTGTGGTCATAAAGTTAGAGGCATTGGGGTCTTCCTGGTATTATGAAACTATAAGACTCATAAATAAGGTTTAAAGTGAAGACTTCACAAAGACATAATTACCTCATTCCGAGCTACTTCACAGCTACTGAAACATTAAATTACTCATTATTGTGTCCACTTGTAATGATTATTAAGCTATGCTAACCAGGAGGAAATTAGAAGAGCACAGGAGACAAAAGTCACTGGTTACAGGCATATAAACCAACCAGCTGGCCTACCAGCATCGCAATATGGCCAACTCCCTGTAGACCATGATCTGAGCTGGCTTAAGACCAGAGACTCAAACTATGGCAGACGATAGGTCCTATGTTGGATTGTCCACTGTTTACTGAGGCCCAACTAAGTTGTTTGTTCCTTTACGGGGTCCGAAGAGGGCTGCAGATGGCATGGAAGGGCGAGAAGGACAGGCAGTGGAGCCTAACATCACGCCCCAGAAAACCTCAATTAGGATTAGCATCGGTGAGTCCATCCAATGGAAGATTAGAGATTCTCTCCTGAGATAGAGCCAAGCTTCAACAATCAAGATGGTCTTACCTTGAATAAACTCAAAAACATTCCACGATAAAACAAACTCATAGTTTGAGCATTTAAAAGTCTACTTGGCAGAACATATAGTTCTCAAAAGCTGGTTTTATCGATCATGAAAGTTCAAAAGAAGTAAATATTATCACAGGTTTCATTTATTGAGCCACTAATAAGCAGATACCATAAGTTCCCCTTAAATTCTTTGTGTTTACCTGCAGTAAACATTTTAATGGAAATTGCAACAGATTTTTTCACACTCACCTCCACAACAAGTCTGTACACGTTAACACAAAAAACATTTAGTTGTCACTGATACTAATTAGCATGTTCTACAAACATGTCAAACTCATGGTTCGCACAACATCAGTGGATAAACAAAAGTGATGAGGTTGTTAACAAGTCTATTGACTTTGAGTAATCACTACTCAAGTTTGGAAAAATTCCTTGGCCCTCTGTTGAAAAAGCCTTTCCTGTACTCAGATACGTTTGTCTGCATCCAGAAGGGTATTTCAAATTAGTCTCAGCATAATACTATGGCTGATGTTATGCAACTACAACATATTCTAAAGTGATTTTACATCTCTGGCACACTGATTGCTGCGCGTGGAAATGCAATACTAAATTTCAATATTAGTTTTGCACTGTGCTTTGCATGTAAACTGCATCTAAAACGGCATGAAACTGCATGAAAACAAATAGAAAGCAAAGTTTGTTTGAAAGTTTTTGAAGAATTAGAAATTTGAGGCTTTATAGAATAGACTGAAGTTAGATAAATAGAATGCTAAAACAATAGATAGAACTATAGATTGATAGTATTTGTTGGGAATCATGAAATTGCACAATATGTTCATTCTATTCTGGCAAAAATCATTTGAACATACATCACGCCTTATTATAACTTAGAAGCAACAAAAGAGACTAAAGCAAAACCAAGCAGCTGCAAACCAATGTGCAGACACCTGCTGACAGCTGAAATACATTAGAAAGGCCAATAGCACATATAATATCTTCTGCATACATTGACACCATCATTCTATACCTTGAGCAACAGTGATCTAGATGAGGTCTGACAGATCACCGCAAACTTCAGAGACATGTGTGCACGAGGAAAAATATTCAAGCTTTCTTTGCCTCGATACCATCATTTTTAAATCACTCTCTAGAGGGGCAAATCCTCACTCAAAATGATTTATAGTATAACATTCCCACAACCCACCGGCTACGGATTACAATATCTGCCTCCCATGTGTAAAAATCATCATCTGTGTCATGAAAAATTAAGCCAGTTAGGGTGAAAAAGTGCGTTTCAGCCAAGCTATCGTCTGTCTTTGATTGTTCGAGTCATAGCTGGAAGTTTAATTTCACGCAGCCGATCTTTTGACATAAAATTGGATTCAACGTGGGGCTTAACTAACAGGTTGCAAAAAGCAGACCCTCAAGTTAAGAGACATCAGCCATTTGCACTTTTTTCATATTCTCATACAAACATCCCAGATGTAAGGCTTTCGTTAGGTTGAGTCACACTGCTAGTGCGAAGGCTCTCTTGACACTGCTGCATGAGCGTGCACACGTGTGTGTTATATTGGTGAACATGGTGATGGGTGTTACACTGCATATTTTTAATATTCAAAATTATATTGTTACCAATACAAAATGTACATTGTGACTTTGTGAAAATAAATATAATGTTTTTTAGTTGCTTGTCACACTTCCTAACATGTGGCAGTTGACTAGGTTTATGCCTGTGTTAAGTATGATTCATGCTTATGACAGCATAAAGCATTTGTAATATATATTTTTTTTCATTTAAGCCTCATGATCAAAAATGCACAAAAGTTACATTATTTGATTAATTTCTCGAAATTACTGCTTTTGGGCCGACCTATTCAATGAATTGTTTTTTTTAATGTAAATAACAAAAGTTAATTTCTTCCTTTAGTTCGGTTCGTTCACGCTCAGGGGTGCGTTCCCCGAAAGCATCGTTGGCCAACTATGGTCGCAAGTTCATCGCAATGTCCATTGAACTCTATTGGTAACGACGGAACTTGCGACCATAGTTGGCCAACGATGCTTTCGGGAAACGCACCCCAGATCGGCAGCAAAACAATCGTTCCGAGATCAACTGAACGAGGTGGTCTTGGCCTGAATGAAAACAAACTCTAGGAGGTTCGGTTAAGCTGAGAAAGCAATCCAATCAAATGGACCAAAAAACTAAGGTTATCATAATTTATAACGGGAAATGTGTTATATGATAAACATTCTGTGAGTGAACAAATTAGTTGTCACAGTTGAAAACCAAAGAGCACCTCCATCATAAAATGTTGTTTAATTGCGCTTCTCAGTGCATTGCAAGAATGCTGTGTATATTTCTGTGTATATATATATATATATATATATATATATATATATATATATATATATATATATATAAACCGAACCATAAAAAAACATTGTAACAAATTAAGTCCCAGAACAAAGTTTCAGAAGTTTCAGAACAAAGCAAACAATCTACAGGTCTGAAAAAGCCCTAAAACAATACATCTTAAATACAAATTATTTACTAAAACTACTTTACAAGAATAGCGGATCAGTCCACATTATGGCTGCTCTGATTACAGAAACTGTAAAATGCAGAAATACATAAATATTGATATACAGTATATTATAAACATTATCAAAAGGATGAAAAACATGACATATTGTAGCAATGTAGCCGCCTTGGTGCTTCACGGAGATGATGCTTAAAGCTTAAGGTTCAAACTTCAAACCCAGCATCCTCAACATTTGAAACCAGATACCAGGTTGTGCTCTCAACCTGCCCACAGAGGTCATGTATTTTTAATGCCCTCCAGAACCTCTACCCACATTGACCTTCAATATCTCCACTACTCCACATTAAGAAAACATAGGGCTTGTTTACACATGAGTGCATTTCTAACACTTCGCTCTGGGCCTGAAATATAACAATTTGCAGTAAATATTGTCTACAATTGCACAACCATTGGTTTTATGGAGAACCGCAGCATATTAGAGTACCACCAGCCACGGCAATTTAGAAGATGCCTCACAGATAATCAAGAGTATGTGAGCGCGTGGATTCACTGAGCCATTAAAAGGCAAAACTGAGGTTAAGTAAAATCAGACAAAACAGGGTTTTTTATTTATAAAGATGCAAAAAAGTTGTAACTGTACTAGATAACTTTTTCAAACTTTATTATAATTGAGTAACTGAATAATCAAGCAAGTACATAAATAAATAAATACATTTTTTATGCACATTAAAACAAGAGAAGTGTCCTCATTTAAATAAAACAAATAAATGTGTGTAATTTATAGTCTAGCATAGTCAGCTCAGTAATTTCGCTCTAGTTCTAGATGTCTGCTTTGGGTCCCTTGGCTCCAGGATGTCTGCAAATCTTTGCTATTCCTGATACTCCACAGGTGTGTGTGTGTGTGTGAGTGAGAGAGAGAGAGAGAGAGTGTGAGTGTGTGTGTTTGTGTGTTTGTGTGTGTGTGTGTGTGTGTGTGTGTGTGTGTGTGTGTGTGTGTGTGTGTGTGTGTGTGTGTGTGTGTGTGTGTGTGTGTGTGTGTGTGTGTGTGTGTGTGTGTGTGTGTGTGTCCGTCCTATTGGGCATCTGTAATCCGGAGCCTTCGATTACCTTTTTATTTATGAGAACACCTAGATGTGTGAGGTTATTTATCAAAAGTGCTGCATGAATTTCATGATTTATAGTTTCCTTGGCTTCTGTGTGACCTTAGAAATGCACCCTAGAACACAGACAGAAGCATAAAACAAAACTCAAGGGGATAAAATACATGTTGATGCATAGTCTACGAATGACAAGGACGTGACGGAATTGCGTCTTCAATTCAGGGTCTGTTCCAGCATTTCCCTGGTCCGTCTTTTTAATATTCAGGTTTAAAGCCATTTTGCGATGCTAATTACACCAAAACCTCCTTTGTTCAAGATGACGTGCACCCAAGGTGAAGTGGCCTCATTTCAAACTCTGATGGTATGACAGAAGGAGCTTCATAATTAGCCGTGATGAAAAGACCAGGACTGAGACACAAGGTTAAATAATTTATTTGTGTTTGTGTGTGAATAAAATACTGCTTGAATTTTGGAACAAAATCAAAAGTAAAAAGCAGACAGAACTTAAAGGTCAATCTGAAGAAGCTGTGTCTGTAAAATCTGCGACATCTGCACTCCTTCATACTCATGGCTTCGTTTTGCGTTTGGTGGCAACATTTCATTATTGTCGTGTCTTTCCACCTCAAGTCATATTTCATGGTGTTCCAACTAAATCGGCAGGGCCACGGAGTGTGGAACACACCTTGATTGAATTTTCTTTAAAGTCTGCTGACAGCGCAGAGAGAGAACAAGGAGAAGAGGAGAAGAATGAGAGAGAAAGAATCCTCAGAAAAAATACTAGAGGTAACAGTCAATATAGGAAACATTGCCTAATCTGTGAAGCAAAAAATTGTATTTCCCGACACATGTTGAAACTGAAGATCAACCAGTGTGAGACCCCAAAAAACTGTGAAATTCATCTTAAGCAATTGTTTACAAATATTTACAAGGAGAGCAAAAAGTAATTTGCACTCATTGATGAATCGTCCCTCACCAATGAGCAAACCTGACATCCCCTAGAGCTCCATGATTTATTTATTTTTTACAAAAAATGTGCCACACATGGGTATTGGGCATTTTACTTAATATGTACCTAAGCAATAGGAATAGATGAACCACAAAGAAAGAAAAAACACAAAGGAGATTTTAATTTCAATCTTCATTGCTTTCTCCGAGGCAGAAACTATTTTAAAGGGAGAGAAAATGCTTCTTTTCAGATTTATTAAAAATCCAGTAATCTCACATGTCTCCAGTCAAGAGTTTCCCAAAAGTTTCTCAACAATGTCTCAAACTGTGCTAGATTTTACCAAGACAACACTGTAAAAAGGCAATAATTCAATATAAACATTTCTCAAATTCTCTTAAAAATAAAAAAAATCAATCTGTGATCCACATTTATTTTATAGCTCTAGAACTCTTGAACTCTACACTGTGCATCAACAATCTTCTAGTTTGTATCTATTGCGTTCTAAAGAATTTAGCATCAACATCTGTGACAAAAGCAGATAATTACATTCACGAGAATCAAACATAATTATCAAACTATTCAAAAAAAAAAAGACATCTGAGCAAAAATCCTCTAGAGATGTCAAGAAAAGAAAGGTGTCTATATATAAATAATTATAGGGGAAACCTATAGGAGAACAACCCCCGCAAAAAAACTACAGCAAGAACCAAAGAAAAATCTGTTTTGTCTCAGAAGTATCTTGTATATCATTTGTGTTTCTTTTTACTTTTCGTAAAGAATGTTTCGAGAAAAATATGCATAGTTGTTTCATTTATTACAAATGTTTCAATTGTTTTCATTAGAATCACCACAAAATCTCCTTAGCTTTAAAAATCAAGTCAAGTCACCTTTATTTATATCAGTGGTTCTCAATTTTTTTTGGGCCAGCGTCCCCTATCCATTATCCAGGCCCCTTACCGTATTATTCACGTCTTTGTTTTCTTCTTATTATTATCACTATTATTATCATTAAATCCATAACTTTTTTTATTTCAAATGCACAACATTTATGTAATGAGTGAGTACATCATGAATCCATTTTCCAAACCGTGTTTTTGTCTTATCCTGAATCACTAAGGTACACCTATAATAAGTGTTTATATTGGGACTATTTTAAGGGCCGCACCGCTTTCTCCTCGTTTCCTACAAGCGCCTGCGCTCTGTCGTTGCTATGCAACCATGAACTGCGCTCTCCATGACATCACGACGAGGAAGTATCAGCAAAGGATTAATTGATTTCTAAGCCCTTGCATTAACTTTACTACAAGATATATTTATGGAGATGAGACATAAAAACTTCCTCTAACAAGAATAAACGCATATGAACAATTAAATTATTATTGTATTATTAATCATTTTTAACTATCTTGAAAATATCCAAGCAGCGTTTCGCGCTCAGATGTGACGGCGGAATTAATACATTACCATAATGTGATTACAGAATATATTTCAATTATTCATCAAATTGTAATTTTCTCCTTACAGTCTTGCAAGGTAACAATAATGGAGTGCAGATGTAAATTAGCCTGTGGCTAACTCTGGTACAATGCATCAAATGGTAACATTTATGTTGGAAATTGTACATGGTCCTTAATAAATAAAATAAAATAAAAAAATAAAATAAAAAATAAAAAAATAAAAAAATAAATAAAATAAAATAAAATAAAATAAAATAAAATAAAATAAAATAAAATAAAATAAAATAATAAAATAAAATAAAATAAAATAAAATAAAATAAAATAAAATAAAATAAAATAAAATAAAATAAAATAATGCCTGACCAGTAAATTACTTGGTGAACAAAGATTTTGGCATTAGGCATTGACATTAGTTAATGCCTAAAAATGTAAAAGTGTTACCTTATAAATAGAATTTAGTTTAATTAGTTTTAAAATTCCTCGCCAGAGTGAATGGAACATGATTTATTGAAAATATTTGAAAATATATAAGTGGTTCTTAAGTCAATACTTTTTTAATGGCTTGTCAACTTTCCATTCCTCCGCTGCGTGATTCTAGTCAGCGCTGGATTGTTGTCGTTGCAAAATAAACTATACATAGCTTACATGTCGCATTAAACTGGCAGATTTTAGAATGTTGTAGAAAATTATTTTGCAAGTAATTACATGTTTAATCTTCTCTTGTCTGGATCTTTGGTGTAAACTCGCGAACGCCCCCCTTTCAAAAATCTTGCTTCCAACGCCCCCGTTTTTCTCTGAAAAACGCCCCCCTTGAGAACCACTAATTTATCTAGTGTTTTTTACAATACAGATTGTTTCAAAGCAGCTTTACAGTGATAACAGGAAACTAATTCAACAAAGTTTGTTTCTAGAAGAAAATAGAGTCATAGTCCAGCTTAAGCAAGTTTAGTGATGGTTAATTTTTGTTGTAAAAAAGTTATTAATTCATATTCATATATATATTCATATATATAGCTCTGAAAAAAATTAAGAGACCACTGCAAAATTATCAATTTCAGTGTGTTTGGGTAAAATGAACATTTTTGTTGCAACAAGCAAGTTTTCATCCAGGACAACCTTGTACGTGGCTTGATTCATGCGTCCTTCACAAAGACAAATCTGCCCGATTGCAGAAGCACCCCCAGATCATCACCGATCCTCCACCAAATTTCACAGTGGGTGCGAGACACTGTGGCTTGTAGGCCTCTCCAGGTCTCTGTCTAACCATTAGACGAACAGGTATTGGACAAAGCTGAAAATTGATGATCTGGGGGTGCTTCAGCAAGGCTGCAATCGGGCAGATTTGTCTTTGTGAAGGACGCATGAATCAAGCCACTTACAACGTTGTCCTGGAAGAAAACTTGCTTCCTTCTGCTCTGACAATGTTCCCCAACTCTGAGGATTGTTTTTTCTAGCAGGACAATGCTCCATGCCACACAGCCAGGTCAATCAAGGTGTGGATGGAGGACCACCAGATCAAGACCCTGTCATGGCCAGCACAATCTCCAGACCTGAACCCCACTGAAAACCTCTGGAATATGATCTAAAGGAAGATGGATGGTCACAAGCCATCAAACAAAGCCGAGCTGCTTGAATTTTTCCACCAGGAGTGGCATAAAGTCACCCAACATCAATGTGAAAGACTGGTGGAGAGCATGCCAAGACGCATGAAAGCTGTGATTGAAAATCAGGGTTATTCCACCAAATACTGATTTCTGAACTCTTCCTAAGTTAAAACATTAGTATTGTGTTGTTTAAAAATTAATATGAACTTATTTTCTTTCCATTATTCGAGGTCTGACAACACTGCATCTTTTTTGTTATTTTGACCAGTTGTCGTTTTCTGCAAATAAATGCTCTAAATGGCAATATTTGTATTTAGAATTTGGGAGAAATGTTGACAGTAGTTTATAGAATAAAACAAAAACATTGATTTTACCCAAACACTATACATAGTAAAACCAGAGAGACTGGTAATTTTGCAGTCATCTCTTATTTTTTTCCAGAGCTGTATATATATATATATATATACAGTGCAATGCATAAGTTAATACACCCATGCTAAAGTTGACTAAAAAGAGGAATAAAAAATCATATTTTGGAAATTGAACTTAATGCCTTAATTAAAAAAATTAGGAAAAATCCAACCTTTTAGGACACCAATTTTCTTTGTGAATGAATAATGTATCGTAAATAAATAAATGTTCTTCCTTAAAATACAGGGTGCATAAGTGTGTACACCCCTATGTTAAATTCCCATAGAGGCAGGCAGATTTTTATTTTTAAGTATTTTTTTTAAATTAATTTTTAGGATACTATGCATCCTGATAAAGTTCCCTTGGCCTTTGGAATTAAAATAGCCCCACATCATCACATAGCATTCACCATACCTAGAGATTGGCATGGTTTTATTTCAGTTAGCCTAAAAGCTAGCCTATGCATTGAGAGAATGCATTGAGAGATGATCTTATGGAAAGTACTCCATGCCAATCTCTAGGTATGGTGAATGCTATGTGATGATGTGGGGCTATTTTAATTCCAAAGGCCAAGGGAACTTTATCAGGATGCATAGTATCCTAAAAATTAATAAAAAAAAAAATACTTAAAAATAAAAATCTGCCTGCCTCTATGGGAATTTAACATAGGGGTGTACACACTTATGCACCCTGTATTTTAAGGAAGAACATTTATTTATTTACGATACATTATTCATTCACAAAGAAAATTGGTGTCCTAAAAGGTTGGATTTTTCCTAATTTTTTTAATTAAGGCATTAAGTTCAATTTCCAAAATATGATTTTTTATTCCTCTTTTTAGTCAACTTTAGCATGGGTGTATTAACTTATGCATTGCACTGTATATATATATATATATATATATATATATATATATATATATATATATATAGCCGCTCTGGAGAAAACTGTGATGTCATTGTCCAGCTCAGTTCAGTTCTCATATAATGGTGTCAATGCAGGCAGATCAATAATATTGTTGAATATAATGTCCCCGGCAAGGCGACATTCATAAGATTTATGAAAAAAGAGCAACTTCTGTGCAACAAAACGTCCTCTGGGATTTCAGTTAGATTTCTAAAAACAGGTTCCTTTGCTAAAACAATCCTTGACATGTGAACAAGACATCTTTCATGCAGCTTTTCACAAACGCAGTGACAATTAAACCTGACAAAAAAATGACAAATGAAAGGCAAGTGTAGCAATTCAGCCTGACAACTGTACACTGTGACATCAAGCTAAGCTTACAGCGAAAAGAAATATGACACAATGCACTATGACATCAAACTAAGCAGAGGCGTGGAGGGGTCAGGAACGCCGTTCAGCTCTCTAGGTGATGAGAGAGATGAGGTGAGTTCTCACACTGCTGGAGCAAGCACAGCCCTCAGAATCTCACATTAAGGCAGTGATTTATTGGCTTTGTCAAGAGCAGCTGTTGCAGGGAGACAATGGGGCTCAGAGGAGCTTACTTGGAGGAAGTAGGCCCTCAGTATGTAATAAGACGAGGATCACACTCTACCTTCTACCTCAGGGCTTTGACCCAGACTAGAGCATCTTTTCTCGGAGAGGACATCTATGGTGTGCCTCCAAAGACTTTGGAGGAAGGTTCAAGATGGCCAGAGAGAAAGTAGCCAGACGTTAGCCACATTTTGCCACACTCGCTCGTTTAATTTTGAATATTGTTGGTGTTACATGGTTTGAATTTCAGCGTTGGATTGCACGTATTGGGCATCATTTTACTCATTACAGCAGATTTTGTGCTCACACCCAAGTGTACGCATATAATGAGTTTGAGCCGCCTCTCAGAACTAAATTGAGTTCTTTTTCACTGCTTATTGCACTTAAACAGTCACATACACACAAAATAATGTCAAAATACAGTTGAGAAAGAAAACGCTAGTGTAACTGTATAATGGGTCCATGCCTCAGGTGCTGCCAAATTATAAGATAATATTAAATTATAATATAATATTATCTCCCCCCCCCCATGTTGTTGTTTTTTTCTACAAAAACCGTTATCTGTTAGTTTAATAAAAAGCAAGCACTGGGACATTAAAGTACCCAAGGTTGAAGAAACACCCATATCTACTTATGTAACAACAATATTTCTTGTTGTGTGTTCCGTATGGCTAAATTAAGACTGCAGTCATCTCTTCCATTCATCTTGGGACCTCTCAGACCTTGGAATAGGGTGCCTTTACGAAAGTAAACACTGCACAGCACTGTGCCCTGTTTATCCAACAAATAATTAAGCAGTAATATGAGCACTGAGTTTACATCTCTTTGTTTTCCCAGAGGCTCAGCCCATGCAATACGGCAGGGGCCTCAGTGTCTCTCAGCACTTGTATACAACATCACTGCAGCTGCGGTTGCATCGCCTTGGATGGATTTGGCCGTAACGTACTCACTCATTGTTCTGCTTGTCGTGTGTGCATCAGCACCTCCTTTTTAAATATCAGAGTGACCAGTAAAAAAAGGATTTTTTGGCTTTCTGTCACACATTCTGTCTGCCATTTTCACACTTCTCCTCTTTATTCTACAGATGGCACACCTTTAGACCTCCCACAGTCTGTTAACTGACCGTCTGATACATTGCTATTGCACACAAAATAGACCAGAAATGGCTGTAACTGCAGCTTCCGATGTGGGTGGCTGGCTTTATGAAACTTCGTGTTTAAAAGGTTATTAGAGTAAAGAAATAATCAATGAATTTGTCAAAGTTTCCAAGGTTACAAGATGTCATGTACACTAACTTAGCCCATCATTGTCTGACTGTGGGTAGCCTTAGCTTTAGATGCAACTGACCAGAATTTAAATCTGCCTTTTTCCGAACTCATCCTTTTCCCTTTTCTCATCACACATCAGCTCGGAGAAGTGATTATTTTAAATACAAATTAAAGGGGTCATGACAAGAGAAATCAAATTTTCCTTGAGCTTTTGACATATATGAAGTCTTTAAAAAAATCCTGCAAGTTTCATAGCTTAAAACGTCCTATTTGTTATAAAAAGAACACTTCTTTAATCATATTGTGGGATACATTTGCATATGACTGCCTTTAGACAGATGTAACAGACTCAGGCTTGGTTTTGGTTTTGAATTTGCAGAAATTTTATTTTAGCAATAAATCCAAATCAACAGGCAAAGAGATGGTCAAAGATCCAGGCTAGGTTCAGTAAACAAAATAGACAGACCAAAGAGGCAACCAAGGCAAAAACAGTAATTCAATAAACATGATATCCAAGAAACAAGCAAAAGGTCATATCAAGAAGCAGTCACAATGGCAATGGAAAGAATGCTTGGCAATACTTTGCAAAGTGTTAGTGGAAAGGCTCTATATATCTAAGAAACAGAAAGTAACAGTAGAAGAAATGGAGTGTAGTCAGTATTCGGGTGAGGGCTCCCTCTGCTGGTTGGAGGGAGCAGATGTTACAGCCCCTTTAATAAACTATTCGTAAAGTGGAAATAAAGGGCCCTATCATACACCCATCGCAATATGGCGAAAGGCGCGACGCAAGTGTTTTTTGCTAGCTTCAGCCAGACTTAGGCTGCGTTCCAGTCCAAAATTGTCATGCCCTTCACTTGCTAACTTCCCTTCGTCTCGTTCACTCGGATGTACGTCGTTGCGAGTGCCCACTACTGGCGGAAACTGCAATGGGCTGAACTGGAACGTCCTAAGCCCTTGATCACTTGGAATCAGCTGTGGAGTTGATTTATTATTTAAATTTTTTTCCCTTTAAGAATTTGTTTAATGCAGCATCCAAATGTTTATAGGTGTGTTTGGGTTGTTTTAAATTTAAAAAAATTATAATTAATATATCATAGAGTTGTCTGTGTGGTGGTGATTAGACGAGATATGCGGTGACGTCACAATCGTGTTGCATTGTGGGACATATAGGTGCCTGAAGTGTACATTTGAAGCAGACTCGCTCCCTCGGTCAAAATCGAGGGAACGAGGGTCTGTCCATATAAACTTCCCTCGTCCACTTCACGAAGTGGAACGCACTTCAAAATGGCGGCAAGGATTCCCCCGAGGGGAAGTGCTTAGGGAAGTTCGCAAGTGCGTGTCTAACAGTGGACTGGAACGCAGCATTAGTTATCTTTTTCACGTCCTGCTCCAGGATGTTAAAATAGGAAATGCATTTGTGCCTATTTGTGCGCCCACACGCGCTGGTCTGAAAACGAGGTGTGTTCAGGTGCATTGTTGCTGCGTTGCTATTTTGAGGCAACTAAAATAGGCTGTGCCACTGACCAACAAGAACCTGGTCTAAAGTCAATGGCGCAGTATTTTTTTATTTTTTTTTATTTAAAGGGTGCATTAGTAATATGCGTATATAGGCGGGTCCACAACGCACATCCACTCTGCTTAATACACACACAGGGACGTGCAGCAGCACACAAACTAGTCAAATATTATAAAAGGATTACAATGTAAAAGATTAATATTGTGTACATAAAGATACAGAGGAATCCGGCTTGTCCCGTAGATGGTCTGCTTACGCGCTTTGACCTCGCACACGAGCAGATCCGTTTGCTCTCAGGAAAAGCATTCAGTCTTTTCCGCTTACAAATTCTACCATGTAAATAGCAATCAACCACGGCGTGAGCGCAACTGGCTTTTAAAGAGAATGGGAGATGAGACACTGATTGGTTTATTGCACATTACACCCAAAACACACCCATTACTCATTAATAGGGACAACCCTTTTAGACCATGCGCCGCACGCGCCAACCATTTTTCCCATTGTTAAACTAGCAAAAGTGCACACATGCGCTGTGTGCTTTAAACCATGTGCTTAGATTGTTAAAATAGGGCCCAAAGTGCCAAACGGGTATTTACTAGTGGCAATAAAGTGTTTAATGGTTGGGTTAGGTGTTGGGGGGCTTAAGGGATAGGGATTTTAACAAATATAATCATTTACACTGAATATGTTATTACTGCATACTGTTTTATAATGTACTAATACACTGATGTGTAAATATTATCTGCCACTGTTTGCAGTGTAAATAGCATCTAACTACTACATTTAGTACAAAGAAAATACTGCTATTTTCGCTTGCAAATAGCCACTGCCAAATTTAGCCCCAAAATTATTTTTTTTATTCAGATGTTAGTGTATATTGACAAAAGAGACAACTAATGACAATTTAAAGAATGCTTGGTATGAAATAATAAGATTTTATTTTAAAAAAAAATTTGCGTTTGTTTTATTACCAAAACCACTAGCTGTGAAAATAGCCTTGAAAATTTCTAGGGAGTTTATTTTCTAGAAATCCACAAAGCCAATAGTTGAAGAAAGACCAATGTACACAACAAAAACAAGTTCAAAAGAGGCTCTCTGCATGACACCACTTACAAGGATAATGGCTAGTTTTCTCCCGGAGAATTTTCCTCACACTCTTGATTTCAGTCACACTGAGCAGAAGGCAGTGTGAGTGTGCTACTGTCCAGAGGAAGAGTATCGGAATAGTTTCAAGCCACTGAGAAAACCAAGCTGCCATTTCTCCGCCTGACAATACCGTATTCATGTGGCCCCTGGGTTGACACTCACACACACAGTGGCATAGAAATGATGGCAGTCTTCAATGTTTTTCCAACTTTAAATTCAAATACATCCCAACATTTTTCGTGCTTAACCCTAGAAGACACCAAGACGTCTACAGACAGCAAAGCAAAGAGACAAGGAAGGCATACAAATTCAGGGAGAAAAAAAAGTGCAAAAAGGGACTAAGAGAAATTTATAATGTTACAAATTATTTATATTTCAAAGAAAAGCTGTTGCAACTGCATCATGGTTTTTCTGAAGGATCATGTGACACTGAAAATGATGCTGAAAATTTGCCATCACAAGAACAAAATAGATTTTTACAATATATTAAAGAAAACAGTTATTTTAAATTGTAATATTTTACAATACTGTTTTCTGTATTTGATCAAATACACAAAGCCTTGTTGTGCATAAGAGATTTTTATCAAAAAAAATTAAAATAAAAAAAATCGTACAAACTTTCTGACCTCTGCGGTTGCTAATGACCTTATGTAGCCCCGCCCATTTTCAGCGCTGTGCTCGTTGTCTTTTGACTTCCAGTCTGTATTTTCACAGCGATCTTATGTATTTATGAATGAACGGCTCGTTTTAAAATCTTCCCAGTCTACTGGCATTTGTTAAGACATCTGCTTTCAACATTACAATCCTCATGATAACTTTCATTAACTTTACATTAAGTAAATCCACTTCAAAAGCGAATTACTCCTGGACAGCAATGCCATAGGAATATACAGAGCGACTGCAAAAACGGAAGTTCAAAGACAATATTCTAAAGATGGCGGCGCCCTCGTTTCTCTGGCGCATAAGGTCTATAGAGTATTATGGTCAGTATTTCCCACATGATTTTGGAAGACTATGGGGGATGGACCTCGGTCCCTCTAGGGGGGTCCAGGCTGGTGTGGCTACATCGCAAGGGCTGAATTTATGAACCAGTCTGCCCCCTGCATATAGGCCTAAAATATACATTATTCTCTGTATCGAATCATGTTATCTTGTTACCCACCCCCAGCCCCTGATGTTTCGGGCTCAGCCCCTGATGTTTTTAAAACCTAGAAACGCCCCTGGATATGACAGGAGGCAACTCGGAGTAACTGCCCTCTAAACCATCAGGAATCAGCGGTGAGAAGAAGTAAGGTACACAGGTGAATGTTTATTTTAGTACACTTCACAAAAACCACACTATAAAAGAATCGTGTAAAGCAGTAAACCTTGAGATTATTACTTGTTACATCTGAACAAAATAAATGAATCTGAGAACATAGCCTATACAACTAAATTAACGATAACTTACATATTTTCTAATTTCACTAAACATTTTCATTTAGTTTCGAAAACATTTTTTATAAAACATGAACCATTTTTATTAAAAGGGCTTATGTCTGCTATTGTAGGCTCATTTTGTAAATTTAAGTAACTACTAGACGCACAAACTGGGTGCCGGTGTGATGAGACGCATCTGCTCGGCCAGATTCGGCTCGAAGTCGTGCATCTTCGGATGCGGAGCCGCGCGTACAGTTACAAAATCTGCCGTGCACACCGCCAAGCGAAATGGGCCCTTGCGCACCTTTGCGCAAAAAAGGCTAAAGGTTTTAGAAATTATCAGTGCATGTCTGTGTGAGTGCAAGCTGTTGTAGCTCCGCCCTCTGTGCCGGGAGCAGCAGCTCATTTGCATTTAAAGGAACAGACACAAAACGAACGGTGCGTTTTTGCTCACCCTCAAAAAGTGACAATTTTAACATGCTGTATAAAAATATCTGTGGGGTATTTTGAGCTAAAACTTCACATACACACTCTGGGGACATCAGAGACTTATATTACATCTCGTGAAAAGGGCATTATACCACCTCTTTAAATAAAAAAACGAACAGTCCCTTATGAGAAGTTATAAAATATTTTCTGTAATTAATGGAAAGCGCTGATGCTGGTTGTTGATTATTTGCTTGCTCTATGAAGTCTCCATAGCTGTTCATTAGGCAAAATCATTTGTGCAGTCACTTAAAATTTATAGAATACAACACGTCAACAAGCAACACAATTAGGTATCATTAGTGTGAGTAATAAACAGTATGTAATAAGTTGCATGGCTTAACAAACAACATTAATAAATGCACTGTACTTCAGCAGAGTCAGCAGAGGTAGGACACAGAAGTGAGGGAGTGTACGGCACATCTGCGTACCATCACAAATCCAAGCACGGGGACCAGACACAGAGGGTGTGAGCTTTCACACAGACGGATGTATTTAATCCTCCCTGAAAATGTTGGTAAGTGAAGCAGTTGTCAAAACGCAAATCAGAAACGTAAAGTAGTGGGAGTTTAATTTGGGCCAGAGGCTTCATATGTGCAAATCTGGCATCCCGCATTGGGTCCAAAGTTTGCCCCGACTGCATTTTAATGAACAGCTGCTATGCATTTTCCCCCTCCCTCTTTCTCAGTTTCTCCTAGTTTCTTCTCAAATGATCTATGATAGATTGTGTAATACATGCACATCGACAGGCTTTGCTATCTCGTCCTACCATTAAAATCAGTCACCTAAGAGAAGACCCACTGAACGCCCACTTCATCAATTTCCTCAAGATTATTTTCATCTTCTGGCCCCTTCGCACATGCGCACACAAATGTGTCATAGAAAGCAGCAAGGACACTCGTTACTCACGGGAAAACTCTTGAATGTTTTGAAATAGCAGAGTGAAAGAGGTTAAGAGAAGGTTGTAAGTACGGAAATGATGTGAACAGAACTGAAGAAGCCCTTGACCAGATGGAGGTAGGAGAGTGTTGAAGACAGGAGATGAGGATCATTAAAGAGAGATGGAGTGGTTGATGGAGTGTTTAATGATGGGATGGATTGTGACTGCAGATTCATGTGCTGATATGGATTGCTGAGTTGAAGCGTTATGTACTTAATATTCATTAAATGTGTGATACAGTGGATAAGTCTCCATTATGAGGGGGTGGTGTAGACCAGGGGTAAAGATTACTGGTAGCCCTGGGTTTGCATCCTGTTCTCTTGCACTAGTCTTAGAGAAGCAGACAAACACAAGCAGACAACAGCATATGTAATGGTGAATTCTCCTCAGATTTACCAGAATTACGAAGTGACAACTCCAAAAAATATGGCCTTTCTATGGCATCGTTTGCAACGCTACAAGTTCAAAAGCAGCTTTGTTGTTGATTAAAAGAAAATAGGTCATGACTACATTAATTCACCTTGATAACTTGCAAAATATAGAAGAACTAAGAAATGTGTATATATGTTGGTAGGATTTTTTTTTATTTTTTTTAAAGAAGTAACTTATGCTCACCTAGGCTGCATTTTAAAACCAAAAAAGAAAAAGAAAAATTCAAATTTTCTTCTTGAATATATTCAAGTCTACATGCAATATTTCCTATTTTTGCAAAGCTGAATTTTCAGCAGCCATTACTCCAGTCTTCAGTGTCACATGATCCTTCCAAAAGCATTCTAATATGCTGATTTGCTACAGAACAAACATTTCTTATAATTATCAATGTTCCACTCCGTCTCGTGCACAGTCGTGTCCAGCTTTCGAAGGAACGTTCTTTCGGATGAACGCGGATGGAAACTTTGACTCATGCACACAATTGCTTTTTTTATACTCTACCAGACATCAGGGGGCAGCAATGTGTCATCTCATTGGCTGCATTCAAAATGGCATACTTCCCTACGATATAGCAGGCGAAAAACAGTATGTGACAAAAGTAGTATGTCTGAATTCACAGTACTCATAAAAGAGTAGGCAAAAAGTACCCAAATGACCTACTACTACCGGAGAGATTCTGAAGTGAGTATATGATGAACACTTTACTATCCCATGAGGCCACGGGAGAGGATTTATGAATGGCAGTGAAGCAACATAACCAGCCTGATCTCACGGCAATTCGTACGAATTCTACGAGGTGGCTAATTCGTACGAATTCATACGACCTCACTCGTACGAATTCGTACGATTTTTGCTAAATCGTACATATTTTACGAATTGCCAATTCGTATGAATTCATACGAATGACCTACCCCTGACCCCGCCCCTAAACCTACCCATCACGTGGGTTTAGACAAATCGTACAAATTCGTACGAGTGAGGTCGTACGAATTCGTACGAATTAGCCACTTTTTTATCACTCGTACGAATTTGTACGAATTGGTCGTGAGATAGCGTTGACATAACTGACGCTGGTAGGTCACAGACAACATGAATGTAGTACGTCCAGTTTACATTCATACTATATAGAACATACTTTTTTAGCAGTTGTGAAGTAATTAGTTATTCAAAATAAGTACCTACTCAAGAGAGTATTCAATTTCAAATGCAGCTAGTCACTTGGAAGGATAGATGAAGAAAAGTAGCGGATTCGCCATTGCATGCAAAGATTAGAACAAGAACCAAAACAAAAACGATGGAGAAATATATGCTGCTTTGTTTACTGTTTCGGTTTTTATGCACTTCTTCAAGTACTGCAAAGTACATCACATCTGTGAGTATTGCCTAGAGTATTGCATGCAGACGATGTGCACGGACATCCACGGATGTGATGAAAATTATGTCGCGTAAACGGCTGAAGTATACTTTTGGCTTAAAGCTACCATATCAAATGACTTGGTGCAGTAGTCTCCATAGACGAGCTGTATTCAAATGGCGATTCCGGACCGTGGCTTGGTTCCACCCGGACTGCGAGACGTAATTGCACCATTTTACCGTTTCTACACATTAAAATGAGCAGCGCGTCAAAACAATGGAGCGGTTCACACCACGAGCACTCAGGGTAATTTACGGTAAGGGTCTCTCTGTGCTACATCCTCTAATATTTTAATCTAGAGCTAAACACTCTTCATTCAAGCCCTTTCCGTTCCGTGTGCATTGCTTCTCTCTCCCACTAAAGATGTAAAGCTCCATATTAAGAGCTGCAGATGACTTGGTTTTTTTAACAACAGTAACAGAAACATACTTTTGCTAAAACGCTGCTGAAAATGAGAATGCAGAAACTACAATTATTTTTATCTGTCAAAGATGACTCCGACCATTTAACTAAACCAGGTTTGTGACAAGTTAACGGATGGCACCTTTAGACTTTTGTTTTTTTTTCCAGACATTTAGTATTATTAAACAGAATATTAAGAGCATTTCATAATAAACAATGTTATAATTTGGAAAATTATTAAGAGATGGCAAGGGATGACAAACAACTTTGAAATAACTAGTTAACTTTGTTTTGTGCTCATTTTTGATTATTACATTGTTTGTTTTTAGAAGTTTATTACTTTGGGCAAAACATTTAAAATGGTCCATACTTTTCTTAAGAGGTAAACCCTGTATATATACAGTGCTATGCATAAGTTTAGACACCCATGCTAAAGTTGACTAAAAAGAGGAATAAAAAAATCATCTTTTGGAAATTGAACTTAATGCCTTAATTAAAAAAATTAGGAAAAATCCAACCTTCTTTGGACACCAATTTTCTTTGTGAATGAATAATGTATCGTAAATAAATAAATGTTCTTCCTTAAAATACAGGGTGCATAAGTTTGGACACCCTATGTTAAATTCCCATAGAGGCAGGCAGATTTTTATTTTTAAAGGCCAGTTACTTCATGGATCCAGGATACTATGCATCCTGATAAAGTTCCCTTGGCCTTTGGAATTAAAATAGCCCCACATCATCACATAGCCTTCACCATACCTAGAGATTGGCATGGAGTACTTTCCATAAGATCATCTCTCAATGCAAATCAAACCAGCTATTAGGCTAACTGAAATAAAACCATGCCAATCTCTAGGTATGGTGAAGGGTGTGTGATGAAGTGGGGCTATTTTAATTCCAAAGGCCAAGGGAACTTTAGCAGGATGCATATTATCCTGGATCCATGAAGTAAGTGGCCTTTAAAAATAAAAATCTGCCTGCCTCTATGCGAAATTAACATAGGGGTGTCCAAACTTATGCACCCTGTATTTTAAGGAAGAACATTTATTTATTTACGATACATTATTCATTCACAAAGAAAATTGGTGTCCTTAAAGACCCACTCCGATGAAAATCATGTTTTTCTAGGTGTTAACATGTTCTTGTGGCATTTTTCTGATGTTAGAGGACATATCTTGAGAAAAATAAGCTCAAAGTTGTATTTCTGAGTATTTCTGCATTCAAATGGCTGTGAATCAGTAGCAGACGCTAAAATGCCGGCTAAAATAGACTGGAGTTGTGACCTAGTAACTCCACTGGGCGGGGCCACAAGCTCATACTCCCCTCCGCCCCGCCCGCTCAGGTTCTGATGAGTAGAGAAGAGGAGGGGGAGGGTCGTCTCCGTGCCAACGGCTCCGCCCACAACGCAGAGGCGAATTGCTAATGAGCTAATGCCGCTCTGCTGAAGCGAAGTACCAGAAAACGGCACAGGTTTTGTGATTTTGGCTAAAAACGGCATAATCATAATTTAAAGACCACTGAGAATGTTTCAAAATAGCTCAAAATATGATCGGAGTGGGACTTTAAAGGTTGGATTTTTCCTATTTTTTTTTTAAATTAAGGCATTAAGTTCAATTTCCAAAAGATGATTTTTTATTCCTCTTTTTAGTCAACTTTAGCATGGGTGTCTAAACTTATGCATAGCACTGTATATTTTGAGTGTAGGATTTTTTCTTTTATAAAGAACTACAGCTGCCCTGATGGAACTGTATAACTGTTCCAAAAAAATATTGTCTGGACATCCGCTGGGGAGGAAATATAGAGACCGGACCTCTTGGAACTTTAATTGAATACCCCCCTGCCATAGACCATAGTCAAAAAAGTCCAAAAGTAATTGACTAATTATCATACTCTTTAAACAAGACTTGTCAAAATCAAACTGATAAAACAAACCTGTGCACCCTTGACACATGAATTAATTACGCAGCAGTCAGCCAATTACTCTGTAGCTTCCAATTTCAGACACTTTTCTGTGTGCATTAAATTTTAGCACGTCCATGACCAGGGCCAGCACAAGTTCAACTGCTGCTCTAGGCAAAACACTGTTGTGCCGCCCCCACTTCACACTCACAATTAAACACGATCTTTAAGATGCTCCTACACCCAAAAACCCCTTGCTTGTGTGTGAACAGCTCTTTGCATCTGTAGCTTTTCGTATATAAACAATATGCACGCAATAAGGTGAGCCACATACAGTAGCTTCTCCTCTGTTTCTCTTACACACAGAGGCCTACCTTTCAGTAGCACGTGTCAGGCTTTTAAACTCAGTCTCATCACCAGTGTATTCACATTTTTTATATTCACATCCAGTAAATTGTATGTTTCAATGACATTTTTGGATGTACATCAGGATGTTTTGCATGTAGACTAATTGATGCCACTCTAAAAGTGGGGTGGGGGCGGGCAGGAGTGGCACTACTATGTAGAATGAAGGAAAGTTAATTAATATTTAGATTAACTGATGGGGTAACTAATGCAATAATAATAATTAAATTAAATCTCTCTTTCTTGCCGCCCTAGGCGGCTGTCTAGTTCGCCTTTAGGCACGAATCGGCCCTATCATGACATCCTGCAGACATGGCTCCCTGAGGCTGAGACAAAACTTGAGCAGAACACTTGAGCCCAGGTCGCTCCAAGATAACTGTCTGTGGGCCTGGTGGGTAATGAACATGCCTTTCCCTTGAGCTCATTTTGAATCTCTCTTAATTTCTAATCAATCTTCCTGGTGTTTCCTGTCTACTACCACAATATATTCCTGTTCTAAAACATGAGTTGTCTACATCCACTATGAGAGAAAAAATGCACAAAAACTTTACCCTTAAGGTTACAACAGCTTGTCACTGGGGACAACTTTGTACCTCATCTATCTAAAGGCACCCACACACTACACGATAATCTGGCTGATTTTGAGTCCAATTCTCCCCTTCCAACAATCCTAGGAAAAATCCAGATTATCTTGATGGTTCTACAGATTATCTTTCAGATTTTCCTGTGGTTTGAGGCAAGTTAAGAGTGATTGAATCTGCTCGGAAGAACATCAGGGCCGCACCGATCACAAATCGCAAATATCCAACATGTTGAATATTTACGATCAGAAATCCTGTTGTGTGGGGGAACCCCGAGGACAAACAATCTGAAGGTTTGCATGTGGAACGAAACGATACCCAATCAGAAAGCGAGCTTATGTGTGAAGTTTGTGATGAATTTCACTCTCCTCCAGCTCACTAACATGTAAAGTCCACGTTCATGCCGTCTCCACGACTTCATCCAAATATTTTTCTTTCATTTTTTACTCAAATTTTCGAAATACTATTATCGTCATGCCTTCTCGCCCGTCGTCTGCCATGTTTGTTTACTCCAAAATCATGTTTGACCGCTGGAGATTTTGTGAGATTTCCTGTGTTCACAGTCAGGATTCTGGTTGTTTGTGAATGTAAATCTGTTAGTGTGTGGTGTGCTGATGGTCACATTGGGGGATGTTTTCAACATTAAAAATAAATGTTTCTTGAGCACCAAATTAGCATAGTATAATGATTTCTGAGTTGCTCTGAACATACTCACTAAAGGTATCATGACAGTTCAAATGCTTACTCACTTGAGGTTAAATTACATTTTTAATACTGCCTTATAAGAAAGATGCATATTGTATACATGTAGGCATCTCTTTGGGTTTTGGAGCACAGCTAATCTGTCAACAAAAAAAAAAAGGCATTTTTTTGCATTGTCTCATTGATTTATTTCAAACATAAAGCTGATGTGTTCAAGCCAAAAAATGAAGACAGAAAAAGCTCTTACAGCTATTGTGTTGTTGAGGGGAAAACATCATGTGTATATTGTGTATGTATGAGCAGAGTGTCTATTTACCAACATGCAGTACTCCAGTTCATCGACCACACCGCCTCACTTTTCTCTGGGGTGGCCATCAGCCTTATATTTATAGGTATGTTTAAACGCACAGCAGCAACACTGTGCACCAAGTTCCCAACAAACCTCAAGGTTACAAGAGGTAGCAGCACTTTAATGCTGCCATGTGCTCTCGCTTCAGTCTCACCGCACTGGCCCCGAGGGTAAGAGCAGCAAAGCCAGTTGCATCTTCAGCCACCATTAGTATTCCAATCGTAACTTCGAAGTATCTGAAGCCTTTCCCAATACTGTCCACAGAATTCCTTTACAACTTAACATGACTACCAGATCAGATGCTACAAGGGTCAAACTCACACAAAAAAAAAACATGTTCAGGTCACATTTCTCCCTACGGTCTTAAAGGGGGGAGAAACACACACATATACACCACATACGCACACACACACACACACACACACACACACACACACACACACACACACACACACACGTGTAGGGAAATAGGGAAATAATTATTACCATGATGTATAAACTTTATAATTTAATTCACCATTTAATACACATACACAGCCTCATTGTTGGTTAATATTAGGTTATGCATTAACTCATTTTAACTAAAGGGACCCAAATGTAAAATGTTGCTGTAAAATCTAAAATGGCTTTTTTCATCTTCTTTTAACTTGGGGTAAAATAAGACTGGATCCTGTTTTATTACTCATTTATTTATTTTCTTTCTTTCAAAGTGGGAGGACTGCAACAGCTCATAATTGATTATATTGTTTTTTTCTCAGTACCAAATAACTAATACATGCAAGAGGTAGAGGTTTAAATTGAGAGGGAAAATTAAAATGAATGCAAGAGTTATAGGTGCAAATGATCATCAAACTGCTCAAAATCATTTATGCTGAACTAAAACACCTGTCCCTCAGATAGTGAGCAGACGGTTGACATAGGACTAGATCTCTCCTTGATGAGAATGATTGCGTAGACACGCATTCATGACTGCAAACGGAGCACAACACTGAATTTAATTTGTGTTTTAACCCGTGCAACACTGAAAAAAAAATTCTGGAAAGTTCATGACATCAAAGACTGATCCAATTGTTCACCAAACATGCTACGAGCTAAAAGAAATCTGGGATTTATGGTTGTATTCACCCCATTACCAATGCGGAGACAATTTGCAATGCAATATCAGAGGTATGATGGTGAGTGAGTGAGTGTGTGTGTGTGGGGTGGGGGGGGTATCATTTTACAGAGCATGGAAGTCATCAATCACCTGATCTGTATGTTCTCGCTGCTTGAAATGCTACATGGATTCCAGGTCTGTACTTGTGCCTGCCCTGAATTACAATCACACACACACAAAAATGGAATATTATGAATGTCTCTGGTGACTTTCAACAAAATTAGTATTTTTTTTTTTTTCGGAAGTTGCACTTAAAATTCACTTAGCTCAAAGTTTGCAGATGCATGTTTGTTCTTATCCCTATAGTCTAAGGTAGTCTATGGACAGAACATGTCCTCAGAGAAACCACTCTAATTTAAGTGTGTGTCTGTCTATTCCCTTATACAAGTCCGTCTTGGCAGGAGCTATTTAATACATTTTCTGATGGATGAAGCATCAGTTTGAATCTATCAGTACATTTAGACGGTGATGACTCTGGACATGGCCAATGGCTCTATATGTTGCCAACAAGATGGAATCAAAGAGAACACTGAGAGACGGGAGGATAGAGGGAGAGAAAGAGAAATAACCTCAGTACAGCAGTAAGTCAATTCTGACAATCTAGTGCTTTCATTCTTCCATCTCCATCACCACAGGGTGAGCGGGGCTCAATACTACACATCGGCTCCATTGTACCACCAACCATCCACGTCATAATTATTCTGCTCGGTCTGGCCCGTCCGTGTTCCAAAGCTAATTAAATCTATTAAGAACAAATTAAGCTCGGCAAGGAGGAGGTGGAAGGCAATTGAAAACCTATAATATGAGGTATAAAAGAGTCACAGCTGACCACTCAGAACATAGTTGATATACTGCTTTTCATAAGTGCACTTGGGTGCTTTGATCAATTGACATTACTGACGTCATTTCTGAGCAGACGTGATCTGAGATTTTCCATCTTGTGCACCTTAATGAAAGGGTTTAATTGCCAGGCCTCTCAATCAATTCACTTAAATGATTAAAGAAAGACAATGTCACATTCGATAGCAGGTTAAAACTAATTGGCCCGGTTTCACAGACAGGGCTTAGACTAAGCCAGGATTAGGCCTTAGTTCAATTAGGGGATAGTTTTTTTTTAAACGTGCCTTGGGGAAAAAAAACATTACTGGTGTGCATCTTGAGACAAAATAATGGCACTGACATATTTTAAGATATGTCAGTGCAAGTTGCTTTCAGTTAAAACAGCTCAAATATGCATTTTAGTCCAGGACTAGCTTAAGCCTTGTCTGTGAAACCGGGAGATAAACTATTAACTAAGTATTTATAGAAGCAAACTGAGGCTGATTCCAATTTCTTTCCCTTTGTGTGTGAGATACAGTGGCCGGAGTTCAAAGTCTGAGACCACATTGAAATTTGAATAAAACCACATTTAATCATGGGCATAAACAAAGCAGATTATGGTGCGAAAGTGTGACATTGGTGATGTGAACACTGTACAAAAGGTCATGTTCTTTCAAATAAAGATAACATGATCAAATATAAAGTAACAGTTATATTCAGTAAGGATGCATTTAATTGATCAAAAGTGTCAGGGAAGACTTACATTACTGGAAAAGATTTCCATTTCATATAAATGTTGTTCTTTTTTTTAAAAAAACAAACCTTTTTTTTCTCATAATTGATAAGAAATGTTTTCTGCAAAGGATCATGTGACACTGAAGACTAGAGTAATGGCTGCTGAAAATCACAGACATAACCTACATTTGAAAATATATTAAATAAAAAAATGTATTTTAAAATGTAATAATATTTACACCATATTACTGTTTTTACTGTATTTTTGATCAAATAAATGCAGCCTTGGTGACCACAAGAGACTTCTTTTGAAATTTTTCAATGAAAAATTTCCAGTGAAAAAAAAAAAAAAAAGAGTTCAAAAGATATAGAAATATTTTCAATTGGTCTCAGACTTTTGTACCCCAAACACGCAACATATTTCCACAACTGCATGGCAGCACATTGGAATTGTCGGGCTGTTTTGTCTTGTTAAAACCATTCCACAAATTTCAAGATTTCACTCAGTAATTCCACACACCGTCTGAAATCAAAGCTGATGTAAGAAATCTAAGAAGCCAATAAGTGACACATCCAGACCAATAAATGCCCAAATCAAGGCTCATCGACTGGTGACCCAATAAACCAAATCCAAGTCAATTACAAATGTTTTGAAGGCCCTTCGATTGATTTTGATGAATCGTTGTGCTGCCCAATACATCAAAGCATTTCATGTGCAAATACAAAAGGCAGTTCAAAAGCGCTCAGCAGAAACCAATTAGCGCACTGGAATGTTTGAGCTACTCCAATTTCCTAAACCTTTAAGGCACACATTTGACTGAGACTCATCCAATCAAATGTTTTTTATGCAAATTACGCAGGATGCAGACAAATCTTCAGAAATATAAAAACGATGACTTACAGCAGTTACAAACTTACAAATCATACAGAATGATGTTTTTTGAAAATGTAAAAATGCAGAAAGTTTTCTGTGATGGGTAGGTTAGGGGATAGAATATACAGTTTGTACATTATAAAAATCATTATGTTGATGGAAAGTCCCCATAAAACATGGAAACCTAACACACGTGCGTGCGGGGCTACGTCCGAGTACGAGTACGAGTAGAACACGTACGAGTAGGTACTTACAGTATTTTGAATAAGTAATTCCTTAAAAACTGCTAAAAAAAAAGTATGTTCTATACAGTATAAATGTGTGTATGAATGTAATCTGGATTTACTACATTTGTCATGTTCTCATTTTCATGTGACCTACCAGCATCAGTTGCATCAGTTGCTTTAATGTCGGGCCAATGGGGAGTCCTTACTGACGAGCCCTGACAGGTGAGTTTAAACGAGAATGCACAGACATTGTGCAAAGATGTGGAGAGTGTGAAAGCTGTCTCCTAAAGTACATATATATATATATATATATATATGTGGCAATACGGTCCTCTGGGGTAAAAAAGGAGGTGGGCGTAATGCTTTGTGAGCCGCTCATTTAGCAATGTCTCTACACCTTACACAAGGTGGAAAAATGATCCCAACCTTTTCTGGACAGACAAAAAAAAAAAAAAACAATTTAATAAATAATAATAATAACAATAATAATAATACAATAATTAAATAATTTAATGATTAAAAGGGATTTGAGGGAATAAATACATAAGAATGGTAAAATAATTCTTAGGTCTAATTGTAGTTATGAAGTAATCAATTTAAACTATTTGAAAATAACACTTTATTTTAAAATCTGCACACATTCACTGTTATTGTATGTGTAATATGTATAGAAAACGCAAACATTCCTCATCTCGTCACATTCTACTTACATATTTCCACAAACTCTCATTACGTTGTGACAGTGACAGTAAGACCTGCCTTCTTTGATTTGATTGGACATCTCAATAATTTTGACATTGACAAGTGCTGTTAGACCACTGAGGCAGAGCAGCCTAAAATTGTACTAGGTAGGGTAAATTGTAAAAGGTAGGGTAGGCATTTGCAGAGAGGATGGCAATAGCAAGTTAGCTTTAAAAGCATAAGATCACACCCTCCCTTAAAGGGGGTGTGAAATGCTCATTTTCACTCAATCTCCTGTTAATCTTGAGTACCTATAGAGTAATATTGCATCCTTCATATCTCCAAAAAGTCTTTTGTTTTATTAAATTTTTAACAGAAAGATTGGCTGTACCGAGTCTTTCCGGAAAAAACCGAGCGGCTGGGGGCGGGCCGTGTGGGCGAAGCTTAGCTGTGCTAACGCGCCAAGCTAGTGACAACACACAGAGACATTTGTTCAACAAACAGTTTTACTCACCGTCCGGTTCCAACGCACGACCGCGAACCTTTATCATTGTGACTGCTCGATCCTTAAGCATTAGACGATCTGCAAATCCGTCGATATGGGCTTTGTTCATAAAACAATCATCGTCGAAATGCAGGGAACAACAGTCTTACAACACAACTCCGTTTATGCTCAGGAAAACAAACTCCATCCACGGGTTCCTTAACGCTGGGTTCTTTGGGAATCTGTGCAGGGTTGTCTTGCCCTGGCAACCAAAAACACACTTCTTTGGTGACATTGACTTCCCAAAAGCCGGGCAGGGCGCTTTGATGGCGAACTGCTTTCACTCTCTTGCTCTAGTCTACGAGTGTGCGCGCGGCCGCGATCTTACCGGAGAAGTGCCCTTAGAACCCATATAAGGAAATTCCGCCCTATCTTACGTAAGACAGAGCCATACTCGAAAAAAACTTTCCGAAACTTGTGACAAACCGGAAGGAGTATTTTTGGAACAAAAATACTCCTTCAAACGTACAACTTAGTTTTTGAAACTTTGTCCATGTTTAGCATGGGAATCCAACTCTTTACCAGTGTAAAAAACTCAGTATGCATGAAATAGCATTTCACCCCCCCTTTAAGAGCGTCTTCATAGCCACGCCTCCTTCAAAACACACCAATGCGTACAGCAGAGTTTCTGCAAAGTTTCACGAGACAAGAGACGGAGTTAAATTACCTCATGCCTCAAAGCACATATCATTACAATAATAATGAACGTAAATATTACAGAGCTCGCTCTTGTACCACCTGACTGCTGCAGATTCATTTCAGCATTGATAGTGTTGACATAGAAACGTATATATCCGAGTCTTAGGACTTGAACAGCTCTTGGTAGAACGTCACGGATTGCCGTCTCGTATTTACGGATATGACATGGGATGAACGCAGCATAAAGTCTTTGTTTTAGACCACTTCAGTTATTGATTGCTATCAGGATGTGAACAGAGTTTTAACCAGTATAACAAAAGTGTTAATAAAACAAATTTCCTTTAACTTTTTAACTCCCAAAAGTTTTTTAAACCCTCAAACTATATTTGGGTGCTGGGACAACCTATGTGGCCGTCTGAAATGTGTTTTACTTTTATTTTCATTTTATATGTTGTATGTTATATGTGTCATGTCTTGATGTGGCAGCAGTTTCCCTAATCTAAAACAAATTTCTCCTAAGGGAGACAATAAATGCTACCTTGACCTTGACCTTGAAACTCCGCCTATGCAAAACATACAAACCGATATAATGCATACTTGCAACCTCAAAGCTTGAAAACTGAGGCATAAAGATCTCAAATACGTAGGCATCTTTTTCAAGTGGCAGGACAAAGGGGCATAAATCATTTCCCCAAGCATTCAGCCTCGATTCTTTAGCATCTTGAAATCCCATTCGATTTTAATTTAATTCCTCATAGCTTTATCCATACAAAATACAGCGAAGTGTCTCCAGCTGGTTCACTTGAGGTAAACGCGTAGTGACTGATTTATAACTGATTCTTGAGGCACAAGGGCTCTGACTCATCTGTGGAGATATGAAATGACAGTTTGCAATGATTGGACATGCAATTCACCCAATCAGGCTTTTTGGCCCACATCAAACCTTTACACGCTTTCCTTAATGTGCGCTACTTCAACACCAAAACCCCTTTTCAGTGAGGTGAACATCTTTTGATTTCATTCTATACTTGTTTGATGTTTCCCCTTCATCATTGTGTTTTCCATTTCTTCAAATAAACCAAACTGTAATGCATCCTATTTATATCTTGAGAGGTAAAAGTACTTGTGTCCCTGACACTCATAGTTTGAAATGCTATTATAGCTAAATATAATCACAATATTATGATTCAAACTGAACCTTTACATAACTGTGATGCGATTACAGGCATTATTGCTGTGGTGCAGATATTGCATTTTTTCAGCTTAAAATTTCAGGACTCACAACCAAATGTTGTACCTACGTAGTTTCTGTCACATCACTTGCATACAAATGGCACAATGAAAGCACTGCACACATTATTTGTTTAGCTTTAAACCTCTCAGATTATGACAAATGACAGAAAATAGCATTGCTTGTTGTGGTTAAAGAAATTGAAAATAAAAATGTAAATAAATAGCCTGAAGTGGGGAAAAAACACACAGAGTTTGTGCCATGTGTTCTACAAACCATCCATGAGGTTTTCAGGACTGCTTATAAATCATCTCTGTTTTTCTCTGAAGAACCACCGTCCAGTGTACAAACACACCACATAATTAACATGCAAGTCATATGCAATGCTTTCCTGCACTCCTGACTCATGCAGCATAAATAAAGCCTCTGTAAAGGTAGAGTTTGTAATATGTGCCACTTGTAAATATAAAAGCAGTTTTCAAGTAATATAAAAGCCATCAAGTAATGTGCTGCAATAATTTTAACCTATATTTTCACCTCTCAGATCCTAATTAGAACATATTTGACCCTGGATGACATAACCAGCTTTCCATTGACGTATGGTTTTTCATGATAGGTCAATATTTGGCTGAGATACAACTATTTGAAAATCTGGAATCTCAGGGTGCAAACGGGTGCTTTAAAGATGTCCATTTATGTTCGCAATTGTGCTGCAGTCACTCACAAAAATAAATGTTTTATATATTTACGGTAGGAAATTTGCTAAATATCTTCATGGAACATGATCTTTACTTAATATCCTAATGATTTTTAGCATAAAAGAAAAATCGATAATTTTGTATTTTCCATACAATGTATTGTTGGCTATTGCCACAAATATACTCGTGCTACTTATGTCTGGTTTTGTGATCCAGGGTCACATATGTTCAATGCATTACATTTTTATAAAAATGTTAATTAAAGGTACAATATGTAAGAATTTTGCATTAAAATATCCCAATATCTCAAAGCCAGTGTTATATATTTTGTTAAGTTGATTACTTACAATATCCCAAATGTTTCCAACTATTTTTAAATCG
The DNA here is from genome assembly GCF_949319135.1 of Squalius cephalus. Lineage (NCBI taxonomy): Eukaryota > Metazoa > Chordata > Actinopteri > Cypriniformes > Leuciscidae > Squalius > Squalius cephalus. The sequence continues at coordinate 14,925,396 of NC_137127.1, read as the reverse complement.
TGAGAAAATTGCGATTTTAACCAAGGAAACGGGGCGTTAGAGCAGGGGCGAGCTGGGAGTCGCCAGTCAATTGCGTCATATCCGTGTTACCCTCGGTTTCCGCTCGTACTGTGTGGAGTCCTCCTGGACAAATGCGGAAGTTGTAGTTGTAGCGTCTATCAAGCAACAAACGTTAGCTTGTTTCGTGCTGTTGTTATGGAACACAATTATTCTTTACCGATTGCAGCTGGTTCTGTCGACAAAGCATGCTTAATTTTATATTTTCCACATGTAGTATGGTTACGGTTATGTTTATGTAAGGAAAGTATTATTGCTTTAGATTTATGTTTAACGTTAGTTTATTGACATTGTTTATCTGGTGTTTATGGCAATGTAAATAAATATAGCATGTGTTATACATAAAGATTAATCAGTATTTTGGCAAATGATGTGGGTATGTTCGAATGTACTTTTACAACAATTGTTTAGAACACGCAAAACTGCGCCGCGTTATCACAACAATGAATTTGACATACAGAAACATCTATGATAACCAATGTAGTATTAAACCTTACTTTTATTGCTGTTAATTCATTTTAATGAAATAAAAGTGTGATGAGGTTCAAGAGTCAGGAAGGAAGAAGACGGGGTCGGCGTGACTGGGACTCGTACTTTATTAAAATAAAACAAACAAAAGTCGCGCACAACGCGCATTCACCGTGGCAACCGCGACGCACAAAACAGTTCAAAAATGAGAGCTCGGATCCACCGGTTTTCTTTCTCTGCGTCCAATTTTCTCTCCAGTCTCTCTCTCGTTCCAGTGCGGCTTATAAGCGGTCTCTCCACGCCAATAATACTGCAATAAGGTGTTCGTCATTTGCACTTGACCTACTTGCGTCCCGCTCGTCTCGTTTCTCTCTCTCTCCCGTTACAGACCGCGCTGAACCACGCCCCCTCGCCACAAAAAACATGTCATTAAACACAACATTTATAAAAATAGAACTTTACCCCATCCATGAACATGATTTTTCGATTCCTGTCTGACTGATTTACATCCACGGTGGAATTTAAAACGACAGTTCCCATCATTCCACGCTCCTTCACATCGTCATCAAGCTACGCCGTTGTTGTTGTTTGGAATGTAGCGCCCTCTAGCGGCAAAAAATTCTGCATATTGTACCTTTAACAGTTGATTAACACATACATTTATAGGGGTGTACACAACTGTGTTTCTGAGCAACACACAGACGTGTTTCCTTAATGAACGAATCAGCTTTTTGAACAAATCAGTTGAATCAATGACTAAAATTGATTAAGACAGTCAAATGCTAGCCTGATTTCGTCATACTCATATTCTAGGCAGAATGTGAGTCTGAAACTGCTCCATAGGGCTTTGATTATGAGGAGTGTCTTAGCCGAACCAGGAAAAAAAAAAAAACTCTGCACTCAATTGGATAGACCTACAACCAATCAGAGCAACGCAGTAAGTGACGTATGTTGAGCGACACATAGTTGTCAACAGAGCTCAACTGCACGCACGCTGGAAGAAGCAGTAAAGTAATGAGTGTAAACGACCTTTGCCGTTGTTGTAAAAAGAATTTAAGAATTCGTGGAGTACTTACAAGCACGAATAGCATTTTTGAGAGAAATACAAAAGGTGGGTGTATATACGAACAAGTTCTCCGTTTAGGATTATAGCTCGACAATAAAGCAAATAAATCTTCTCGCATTTGACGTGGGTGATTACGTAACCGCAGATCATCTGTCCATCATCGATTAAAGCACGCCCTGGCAATTTGATTGGCTCTGCCTTCTGGGAGCCGAGCATAATTACTCCTCAACGGATCGAGTCCAGACCGAACTTCCCGACCAAAAAATTTTGTGGGCGGGGTTCGGGCTGGCACCCAGGCTAGTCAAATGCTTAATTCCTGAATAAATCAGCCGTTTGAATGAATCGGTTGAATCTCAATGACTCACTCATTAACAGGGACTTGCTGCCACCTACTGGTGGTTTTAATTTCACTTTTAAAGTATCTTTTCGTGTTTTAAATAATTTCAAATATCAATATTCAACATTTTATGTTTATAAAATCAAAACATTATTCATGAATTTGTAACTGCAGGTTATTCATTTGTCACCTCTGAGCTGCATTAAACAGTCTGTGTAAATACATCTAAATGCCACTTCAAATACAGCTTCTGTGTTTCCTCTCCATTGCAAAGATGAATTTTGTTGATACTTATTTAATTTGATTGGTAACAACCCTATTGTGTCTTATTTTTATAATTAAATTTGATTACATTTATGAAATTGACATATAATGCATAAAATTAGGTTTGAAAAATCGATTTATAAAGGTAAAAATGCCCATAAAATGTAAAAATCTATTGAAACGTATTAACAGAAAATAATTTCTGTCACTGCTGTGAACTGATCACCACACAGAATTTGAAGAATATCAAAAACTTTAAGAGTCAACTGTCCATGGCAGTCCTAAACCTACCAAGATACCAGCACAATAAACACTCAGCAAAATACCGTCTAAATATCGTTATCGATAAAATCCCAGAAAATATTGAGATATCATTTTTTGTCATTATTGCACACCCCTAGTTACATCCTTATAAATTAAAGTGCTAATTTATACATACCATAAAAAAAAATTACACATCACCTTTAAACTAAGGGCATGGTGTCTGAATCACCCAAAATAACATGCGATCTGTGATTCATACACAGAGAGAGAACTAGAACTGCTGGAGAGAATACCTGTGTATGACAAGCGAGTCAATCCTTCTGACAGACGGACGTTTTTTCTGTTCTTTCCCTGAGGAACAACAGGCTTTTAATCTGTTCTGTCCTTGACCTTGCAAGACAAACACAAAAAACACATAAACCAAAAACTGACAAACAGGCTCCTTGGTAAAAACAAACACACAGACACACAGCGTGTTGTGTTGGCGGAGAGAAGGAAATAGAGGTGGAGGAGAGGGACATGGAAGAAAGAATGATGAAAGATCAGATCATTCCTCCGCAGTGGAAAAAATGAAAGCCAACAAACGGCGGCAGATTCATCCATCTCCAGATCACCTCATGTGTTAACCTAACTTCACCCCAAGCATACAGAGAGGGGAAGTTAAGACTCCAGAGAGGATGTGGGACGAGAGCCAAGGAATTGAGGAAGGAAACTGCAATGTCAGGTCTGCAGAGATCCCAGGAAGGGCTAAAACTGGCATTAAATAACTTTTTAATTAAAGAAGAAAACATAAATCGTCTTTAATTTACCTGTCAAAGGGGTCTTCAGAAATTGTACAGAGTTCTTCTTCTTATTCACACGTCTCAATTCAATCAGCTGCTCCTATAAAAAAAAGCAACGAAGGGAAAATCAGCTGGAGTTCTGTGAAATAATTTTGAATTGATTTCTCATAGCATGATTAGTGTGTACAAGTAGAATCAGGGGTGACACTAGACACAAATGACTCCTACGGCTACGCTTATTAGTGTCATATTGCAATGCAAATGTAATTCGAACCAAGTTTAATTTTCAGCTAAAATATATTTATTTATTTATTTATAGCTAAAATTAATTGACAATATTTAGATTTTAGCAATTAATTGGCCACGTTTTGTTAGAACAGAAAATAAAATTTAATTAAACACAATAAAAGGAAAAAAGATTGTTGTGGCTTCTTGGTATCCAAAGGTTATTTCACTTTGAATTATTATTATTATTTATATATAATCAAGTAAAATTGTAGCTCTATATCAGGAGATATATTTTATATATATATATATATATATATATATATATATATATATATATATATATATATATATATATATATATATATATATATTTTAGCTGGGGTGCGATTACAGGTATTTTTATATATTTATATATATTTATATATATTTATATATATATTTATATATATATAATTTTTACTAGCTCCTATCTGCCCATGGTGTAAGCGCCTTTGCCAGCTAAAATGCATCAAATCACAGAATTAAATGCACCCCAGCTAAAACTATATTTAATAGATAAAATATATCTCCTGGTATAGAGCTACAATTTTACTTGATTATATTATATATATACATATACATATACATATACATATATATATATATATATATATATATATATATATATATATATATATATATATATATATAAAATATTATTTTTTTCTTCTTTTTTCCATTTTATTTATTTTATTTCATTTTATTGCTTATTTGAGTATACTTTTTACTCAATATATATACACATATATACATCGAGAGCATGATGCCATCAGACAGCTCACTAAAGTTTAAAATGTAAACTGCAGCATTTTACTGAAACTTTTTCCTCTTCATATTTATATGCATGTCTGCTTTTGAGTACCTGTCGCAGCTGCTGTGGTTCTTTTCTATGTGCAGACTAAAAAAGTAAAATGTTCTATTCATGTGGGGAACATTGCTAGAAAGCCACAATTGATAAACAGTCACCACACCGCACACACATGCACACCTGTAATTCCATTATTAAGACTTCAGTATTATTACACCAGAATCACATAATCTCCCACTCTCAGGCGCACCACCTGGGACAACCTATGTGGCCGTCTTCGACAAATTGATTCGAGGAAAAATATCACATTTGACAATGTTATTTGCGAGATTGCCGTGTAATGAAGCAATGTCCTCGCTCCAGGTTCATGCGGATTAATCCATCCTATATCACTCAAAGAGCAATTAGGCTGCAGGTGAGTGAAGCAGCCATTTAAAACTCACTTAATAAAACCAAAAACAGGAGTATTTAATGAGTGAGTACTTTAACTAATGGACACTCTGGAATAATGAAATGTTTAAACAATGACATACTCTAGTGCAGGTTAAAAGCTAGTGTTCTAAATCGAATGTGAGCACGGGTTCTTCCCAGGATCAGCAGTGGATTAATAGGTCCTCGAGCAGGATGATGAGTGTGTAAGCGATCTGTGATGGACACAATCCTCACTCTCTAAAAGGAATAGGTTTTCCTTTAAAGTATAGCAGGAAAGATTTGATTTACTCAGAGATAAAGCTATTTAAGGTTATTTTTTATTTTTTTTAATTTTTTTTTCTTGTTAGTCACACGCAGCTGTAAATGTTAGATCTTTTCTACATACATGGTCATGTGACAAATATTTTGCATGTTTGGAAGATTAATGGGCTGACACAGCTTACATGCATATCTTACCCCACCCTCCTCTACACCTAAAAGCTACGCAGCTTATTTGTTCGGCAATGTCAACCTGAGCATTCAAATTAATCAAAGCCCAAATGGTCTCATGTTCAGAATAAATGATGCTCGTTTATAAATCAAGTCTTGTGTTGACACAAACTTTCATTTATTTAATTGTGTGCCAAATGGCACTTCAATGCCTCCAGTCAGAGGGCATACTCACTTAATGGAAAGCTATTAGTGTTTCAGCCTGGCTAAACGACTCAAGAAAAATCAATTTAGTTTGTTTCTTTAAAGGCTCTAAGCATATCTTTTTTAAGCTTGCATCACGGTCTTTAGTTCAGTCAAAAGTTAGCCAGATGCAAACAGCATACTAATGTCAGGACTTGGGTGTTTTAAAAGCAACTTTGTTGCTAAAATGTGGCACAAATCTGTGGTAAGCCCAAGTCTAAATCAGAGAAATGTCTTTATAGCTGCTGAGTCTTTATAGCCCTGCAGTAACCCAGTGTGGCACTTCGAAATTGTAGCTTTACAACCTCCCCATCCTCCAGTTTAAACCCTACAGTTATTAAGCCTGGTGGGTGATATTGTTAGCTTCATGTGACAAATAAATACAGAACATTTTCGAAAACTCATGGGTCAGATAGAGCTTTACTCCTATAAAGAAACCAAATTAAATATGAAGAAACTGTATTTAGAATATTATTTGACTCCTTCAGAGGTATTAGGCATGATCCAAAGTGTAGCATGAAAAAGTACCTTACTAGAACCTTAAAGGAAACTGATTTGGAACACTATACATAAGCACTGCTCACAGACCAGTTTGTAAGCATTTTAAGATTTGGTGAATTAATACAAATATAATTCCTTTATTTTTCCCTCAGGGTCAGGTTTAGGGCTGGACTTTCATGGCGTAATTTTACCTAGCTATCACGAGTCAGATCGAAAATGTATACAAATCCATAACTCTTCAACATGAAGTGCACTGTGAGACTTGACTTCACTGCATCTGTTGTAAAAATAAATGAGCTTTAGTTTCACAAGGTATATTGTGTTGTTTTATTGGCTTATGACGGTATCAATAGACAACAATACATATACTGTCCTTTATCTCCCAAGAACACCTCATTTCATGTGGCTCATCTTGATCACACCACTATCATCCCCTGCCACTAACTTATTGAAAAAATACTGCGTGTGAAGCACCAAAATCAACCGCCAAACCCCCATACATCTACAAACAAACAGCCAAAGCTTTATTGCCTTTACAAAGACGTCAAGGTTATGGTGTGTGTGATTTACAATGGCCCCCTTGCCTGTATAATGATATATCCGTGAGGTACAAGACTTTACATTCGGTTGAAGCCTTCGCCGTTTGAGGCTAGATAAATTTTAAAGGTTCTGCTTTGCTCTCTGTGTGGTCTACCACCATAAAAACATTAGTTATAAAAATATAAGACTATTTATCAGCAGCAGGCCAGGCAGCAGCGGCACGCCAGATAATTCCAAAAGGTGAGAAGAAAGGACATCCATTTAAATGCCGTAAAGCCCGGGGTGAAAGGAACTTCAGAGAGAGATTGACTTAAGAAAATGCTCCAAGTGTTTGCTGATGCAAAAATGCTGTCTTTTTTGTACTGTGCATGTATTTAAATTCACATTTTACTGTTGAATAAAAAGGCCGAGGAGAACAATTACCCTTTCCATTTCATGGATGTGGTAATTGCTGTTTCTTCACAATAGGGTTTTTGATATCAGCGTAATAGAAATGTTTAAGTTCCGAGGCCGGCGGTCATGGAGTGGATTAAGTAAATAAAAAAGGCAGGTCTTCAAATATAAATAGAACAAATAAAGAAATCCTCCTCCAATCACAGCGCACCGATGTCTCACCTCCCTGTGCATTAGTAGTCCGATTATGGAGCAAATCCTGCCTGTCAGCTACAGATGATAACGTCGTTTCAACTTTAATGTCATAACACCTCTAATCCTCTTTGACGCAGATGAGCAGCAGACAAAAGCAGCTCATGGCGGACCGGCGTGCCCTATCTCCTTTCTCTCCCATCCTCCAACTTAAGTCTTCACCCACCCTGACATCTCCACTGCTGATGTCATGAAAGCCCCTGTCTGATTTTAACCTCTCGCTGCATCTGTTCATTCCTAGAATGACAGATAGATTGAACGATAGAGTGATAGATAGAATGACAGACAGAACAAAAGTCAGAGCGATCTATAGATAGATAGATAGTCAGTCGTTCGGTCTGTCTGTCTGTCTGCCTGGCTATTGATCGCTGTATTGATCTGTCATTCTATAATTCTATTTATCTATCATTCTCTCGAATTATACTGTAAAGAAGGCTAGAATGACAGAATGGTCGATAGATAAAACAACAGAAAGATGCAATAAAATATAGAACAACAAAACGGCAATGACAGAATGAAAGAACATCAGAACGATATAGAAAGACAGAATGATACACTGTAAAAATAATTTTGTGATTAAGTTATTTCAACTTATTTTGCGTAGACATAACTACATTTTTATAGATTGTCCAGACAACAAGAAAATTTAAGTTTGAGAAAGAAAGTTAGGCAGCAAAATGAGTCTGACTTCAAGACAAAAAAAAATGGGCAGTAAACACAGGATAATAAAAAGGAAAGGAGGAAAAATAGACAACAGGGAGTCCAGCTAATATTGGTATTGCTAGCAACGATGGTCAGCTAGATCAAGAAGTGCTATAGGAATTAAATAAACTCCATAAGGAGAATCAAGAAGGACACAATCACACCAAGATGTCCCTTGAGAGAGTGAAGCAAACAGTTAAGCATATAAAAGAACAAATGAATTGAACATGAGGATAGAATCAAAAAGGTAGAAGAGAGAATACACATGGTGGAAGATACAACGGTACCTGCTTGACCGTGATGTGGACCTTACCGCAAAGTGCGATGAGCTTCAAAATAGAATAAGACGTAACATGAGAATCTTCCAAATAGCAGAAGGAAATGAAGGAAAAGATGATATATGAATGATATACTTAAACTACCGTCGGGAATAGACATTAAGATCGAGAGGGCACATCGTTCACTAACATCAAAACCAGAGGATTTAACAGCTCCCCCTAGATCGATAATTATAAGATTCCTGGATGAAGCGTTGAAATACGCAGAGGCGATCCTGACCTCCCTGAGGCCCCAAGCAAAATTCTGTTAACGGGCCCTCCTACCTGACCCATGAGCCATGTAAACCATTTGCCATTGCCACACAGTCACACCTGACACCCCAGTGCTCCCACTACAATCATCCCTCCTTTAACTAGTACAAATTAAAATGTAATTCCTGATATCAGAAATATACATTGTTACTAGAAAAAGTACATTCTTAATATCAAGAATTCACATTTTAAATAGTACAAATTTAATTATTGATATCAAAAATGCATCCTGTGAATGAATAAAAGCTAAAATCACTTGCCGTAGCATGTCACTGTGTTTTAATATAGCCTATAAATCAATAGTTAATGTCAAAACATTGCTTTCCATCTTGCTTTATTGCAGAGTTGTAACTAAACCTTGACTTGGAGACTAGATAATCAGTCTTCTTTTAAAAGTATGTGCGCCTATAATGAGGAGTGCCATCACGCCCATAATGTACTGGTCCCCACAGATGTTTTGCTGGAAAGTGCGCGTTTCATTTCGTGCACGCGCATATAAACACGTTAAAGGGATAGTTCACTTTGAAATTAAATTTTGGTATGTTTTAGCTTACCTCAAGGGCATCCAAGATGTAGGTGTCTTTTTTTCCGCAGTAGTTTCAATTTTGATATTTTTAGGTCAAACCGTTCTTGTCTTTCAGTCATATAATGCAGGTCTATGGACACTGTCTCAAAGAGCATGCACAGAGTCCAAATTAAAACAATTCCCCATCGTCCAAATTAAACAATTCCCCATCGTAAGTACACATTGATGGCCTAAGACACGAAACGAGCAGTTTGTGTGAGAAAACGAACAGTATTTATATCGTTTTTAGCTCTTATACACAGCCACGTCCAAGTGATCTGATCTGAGGGCGCAGTATAGATATATATACACTAGAGGTCACCTTAAAGACATTCGTTCCAATGAACTGCCGTAGACAAGGCGACATCTAGTGTATATATCTATGCACCAGTCTGCGCACACGTCACACACCAGGATGCGCGAGCGCCCTCAGATCACTTGGACGTGGCTGTGTATAAGAGGTAAAAACGATATAAATACTGTTCGTTTTCTCACACAAACCGCTCGTTTCGTGTCTTAGGCCATCAATGTGTACTTACGATGGGGAATTGTTTAATTTGGACGATGTGCATGCTCTTTGAGACAGTGTCCATAGACCTGCATCAAATGACTGAGAGACAAGAACGGTTTGACCTAAAAATATCAAAATTGAAACTACTGCGGAAAAAAAGACACCTACATCTTGGATGCCCTTGAGGTAAGCTAAAACATACCAAAATTTAATTTCAAAGTGAACTATCCCTTTAACGCGCGACATGGTTATCTTTTCCGAGCTGCAGTTTATAAGCAAACACCATTGTCGTTTATCAAACGTAATAAATAGTTGTATTTCCCTCTTTAAACTTTGATTGACGCGCTTTGACACAAGGGGGAGGCGGGGCTTTGAGTAATTTGCGGGGCCCTACGGGGCCGGAGCTGGAAATAAAGGTAGCCTACACTGTGGAGAGAGAGAGAGAGAGATAATGGAAGAAAAGCAGAAAGAAAGGCCAGAGAGCAACTGGAGAAGAAGAAGATACTCTGATTCAAGAAGTACTAGCTTCTTGTAAGTAACAGCACCTCAAAATAGAAAATCCAAAAGTTTTCCAAGACTGAGATAATATCGAAAAGCTACCTATTTGTCAATAGAATGTAAAAATATTAACATTATTATATTATCGTGAGTGTCTTCATATGTTATGTTGCCATACGTTTATACAAGTTCTATGTTAAAAAGACCATACGGATGCTGATTTGAACGGTCAATGAGTGAAATGCACTCAATTAGACCTCTTAGGTGCATGTACAATAATGTACTGTCTAAATCGCAATGTGTTCAATGTTTTCCCTAGAGAGGATAGGTCACACCTCTCTGCCACAATAACAACGGAAATTAGACACAGAAATGCTGTGTCTAATGGAACAGATGGAAGCTTTCATGGTTATTGAGGGGTTTCATTTTTTTTCACATACAGATATTTATAAAAACAAGGAGGAATGTATGCTATAATATTATACAGAGAGTAGTCATCTTTGAATATCATTAGTTACAACTAGGGCTGTCAAAATTAACATGATCATATAAATGTAACACTAGTCAAAGGATGTTGAAAGAAAACGAATGCTGCGTTAATTGTGTTAAAAAATTTGAACGTGTTAAACTTGAAAAAATAATTGCATGCGTTAACGCATTAAAAAATTTTTAACGCAATTAACGTACCATTATTTTCTTTCCATCATACTTTGGCTAGTGTTACATTATATGATCGCAATCTTATTAATGCAAATGCTTTTAAACAATTCAAGCACGATAAGACAAAACACAAAATTATGCCAAAATGCCCATTTTGTTGAGTATCCTCGCAAGCACAGTCTTAAATGAGTTAAATTAAGTTTTAAATGAACGTAAATAGGTCTTAAAGTGACAGCAGCCTAATAAACCTGTCATTAAAGGCAGGGTAGGCCTAGACGATTAGGGTAGATGATATATATATAAATCGTCTATGGAAGGTGTAGGACTATAAAATGTTTGTCCAATCGATACGATGTCCTACCTGCCTGTCAACATATGTATTTCCATACCTCAGCTCACCCTGCACGCGCAGACATCACACGTCATCAGAACATTTCATGCTATGCGGAGTAAGACAGATGTCAGTCACCGAGCACACAGCCAAAACAGCAGCCACTTTTTACAGTTCCTCCTGAATCAAAACAACAAGCTTATGCTGCTTTCACGTCATAACTACCATAATTTGTAGGAGATGGAAACCCGTGACGTTATATTCAGAGTAGCCTGGCTAACGTCAGTTCTCATTGAGACATCTGGGAACCACATGTTCATTTTCTCGTATTTGAGGCGTGGTTTACGAATGCCCAGAGCCATTTATTGTGCGCTACGAATGTCTATCAAATGCGCCTGTACGTAGCTCATAGCCAATCGTTTCAATTATACCAGATAACGTATATAGAGCAACAGAAATTCGACGAGGAAGACGAAATAAACTTGCATTCTGAACTACTTAGAACACTATCTAAGGCTGCATCGAAAGGTAACTTCGCGTCTGATGCCATGTTGGATCCATAGATATAAACAAACTGCTTCGGTGTGTCGCATAGACGTCGTCATCGTCTTGCTGCTCCCTCCCCGTTCTTTGATTGGTTCCCTTTTTGAGGGGAAAATCTGGTCCATGGTGTCCAGGCTGCCTAGCAGCGTGAATAAAATCGCGCTGCGCTCAAGGCAGCATGGGGAAACCCAGGCTATATTCAGAGCGTTTCGTGACTCGAATTTAACTCTTTCACACGTAAGTTTAAAATATTCTGGCTGACCCCCCAGCGTGAGTTTTTCAAGGCGACCGTTATTTAGAACGTGTCACTTTATGGTTTCCATGGTGACGCGTCATTGCTTGTCACGTGACACACCGCAGCAACAACAGAGCTGAATGAATGATGATCTGCTTTTATGTCAATTTTCCTTTTTTATTCAAAATATTCACAAATTTGTTAGATATGTCATGAAATATCTGATATTCCGATTGTCAAATATATGCAAGTGGATGTGTTTTGTTGTTTAAACACCTTTATAACGATCGCGTTAGTTGAGCTGTATGCGCAATGGGCGCCGCCATCTTAGTTTGTGCCGCAGACGCAGTTCAGAGAATCGGATTTACAACACGTGAATTCATCCACTTCTCCCAATGTACATAAAAGTAAGTGGCTGGTGAACTGGGAGAAGAATAGAGTAAACTTTAAAGTTACTTATACAATGTGTATCTGATATGAATAAAACGTGTCTAATTATAATGGAAAGGATTATTATTCCCTCTTCCTTTGACATCAGTGTGTATTTTACAAACTCTAAATGTCACGCCATCTCTCGTGATGCTTTTGTTTGCTCCCTGGTCCATGCGTTTTGAAGGAAGTGTGGCTTTGGAGAGGCATTGAAGGGAGGGTGGGATCTTATGCTTTCAAAGCTAGCTCGCTATTGCCAGCCTCTCCGAAAATCGCTAACCCTACCTTTAAGGATAATCAAAGAACAAAAGACAAAGAGAAAAACACTTTTGTAGCTTTAAAAATAATTAATCTATATTTCATTTATAAGTAATGCAGTGAAGACTGTAAAGTGTTTAACTTTATTAAATTTCTGTATATACCCTACCAGTTAGACCTGAAAATCTTAAAGCACTGTTTACAAGGTTACATGGGTCAAAAACAACGAAAACTATAATGTTTTTGTGCATTTCGACAGGGCAAGTAAAAATCTGAACCGGTCTGACTGGGCCAATAGAAAAATCGGGCCCTGATATATTGAAGGGCACAGATTAATGTGACATTTATTACAATGGGTTTATGTGAAGATTGGTTCACTTAAGTTCACTTAAATTAAAAGTTGTTATATTTCCTAAAGCCTAATAAATGTTAAAATTGATAGCTTTTAATTATACTGTAATGCTGAATGGCTATAATAGCTAAAAGTGAGAAGAAAATCTATTTCATAAAGATATCAGTAGCAGTATTGGTATCGGTGATACTGGCCTTCTTTCATAAAAAGATGCCGTTTAACAATTTTTTAAAATATATGCTACTGTCTATGTTGTTACATTAATTTGGAGATTAAATGTGAAATTATTACAATATAAAAATATATTACAGTATAAATATATATTCATAGGGTTTAGAATAAAGCAACAAAGAAATTCAGAACAACAAGAATATGAGAATGAAATAAAGACGTTAGAGAGGGAACAATTTTTTTTTATTGAATTTATTAAAGAGGAATTATGTGAGGGGTGTCATAAGGAATTTATAGTCAGTTATAGAGATATTTTAATACACCTCATGTGATTATGCGTATATGTGAAAGAACCATCTGTGGCATTACGTTGGAATAAATGTGGTACAATTGGAGAACAGACACATTGTTTTGGGACTGCCACAAGATTCAATAATAAAATACACAAAAATGTGTAAAAAAAAAATTGTTAAAAGGAAACAAACAAAATACTAGAGGTATTGATACCTCTAGATCCAATAATGTGTTTGGGGAGCATTGCCCAAAAAATTTACAATGAGGAAAAGAGACATGTACGACAGATATTGTAACTGATAGCTAAAAGAAAAAAAAATATTACAGTGTACTGGAAGGAAGAAGATCTTTCCCGTTTTGTTTAATGGACTCAAGTGAAACAAGTTTATACGATGGGAAAAAACGACTGCATGCCTACAAATGAAGATGGATGTTTTTCTGCAAAGATGAGAAAGTATTACAATATATTTAGATAGGCTACTGTATGTAACTAAGATGGATTATAAAGAGTATGATGACAAACTGTAACAGTAATATAATCTGTTATTTGTTGTAAGATAAATGCTATCAGGATGATTGATCGACAGACAAATGCTGTCAGGTGCCTAAAGATTCTTTGCATTACTATTCAGATCGCCATATACAAATGCACAATATGCCATCGTCTGCTCTAGGACAGTAATGATGTTGAGTGGTGTTGCTCACTGATCGGAATGCTGTGAAGGTTACTGCAGAGGCTTCACTTTCCCATGCAGATGGATTTTCCAGTGCTGTGCTCCGGACTCAGTAAACGGGCTGTCTGAACTCTGTTCTGGTCTGATACTCTCACAGAGGGCACATCGACAAGGAGATGCCATTACTGCTCATTTCACCTTAAGCCATTCCCATAAACCTCCACTGATCACGGCTCTTAGTTGCACTTAGAGAGGACTTCAGAAATGCCTGCCAAAACAATACAAAAGTCCTCTTTGACTCTCTGCCTTTTCTTATTTCTCTGTTTTTCTCTATTTAGGTTTTACTAGAGTTTTCTTTTCTTTTTTTCGTCTTTTTGTTGCACCATTGCCATTTTCTTTCTTTCTCTCTATTCTTTAACTCCCACACCAAAAATAGAACCAATTATTGCCTAAAGAAAAAGAGTGCAATTTAGAGATTGGATGGAAAAACTGAAAAGATACAAAATAATCACTCCAGAGAATTGCAAAGACACAGCAAATTCTAGCTTCTGGCCAAATGGCCATACGCGGTCTACTTACGCCTAATGCACAACTTGTGATGTCGGAAGTAGCGTAGTGCGTCATGGTGTAGTGTAAATATCAGCAGTACGTTGCATTACTTATAAGTCAAATCCTTATGTTCGTTTGGCTGGAAGCTATTTATTTTACTTTATAAAGTTTTAAATATGAATATGTTTCTTACACAAACTCATTGTTTAGCTTCAGAAGGCCTTTATTAAGCCCCCGAAGCCATGTGGAGTTCGATTATGACGGATAGATGCACTTTTTTGAGCTTCAATATGTTAGTTGCAATCCACTGCCATTATAAAGCTTGGAAGAGCCATGACATTTTTTAATATAACTCATATTGTATTTGTCTGAAAGAAGAAAGTCATATACACCTAGGATGGCTTGAGGGTGAGTAAATCATGGGCTAATTTTCATTTTAAAAGTGAACTACTCCTTTAAGTTAAAAACTACAAATATTTCTGGAATGCTCTTCACACACACACATATCCAAAGAGCTGGCAAAATTTAAAGGGCACCTATTATGCAAAATTCACTTTTATATGGTGTTTGAACATAAATGTGTGTTGGCAGTGTGTGAGCAAAACCACCCTAGAATGATAAAAATCCACCCAGTGGTTTTTTTTACAATCTCAATAAATCATAAGCACTGTCTCAGAATGAGCTGTTCTCAGATTCGGCGCAATGTGACGTAGAATTGAGCAAGCCCCTCCCACGACTGTTGAGTGACACTTCAGTTTGAGCATAGACCCGCCCTGAGTGAGCTGGACACAGAGTCCGCCATTGTTCGACGCTTGAGCAGCTGTAGACAAGAATGTCTCCTAAGCGATTGAGGTGTGTTGTTGATGGATGTAAGAATGAACATAGCAGTCTTCATTTACTCCCGTTGTTACTCAAGGATGGATCTGTACTGTTTGTGATCAAGCTTACACTCTCCGGAGCAACAGGCCTAACGTGACTGGACACGGAAGAAATGAAAGTGCGAGCGCACTCTTTATGACAGCTCTTCGAATCATTTTACGGATATAAGGTTTACCAGTTTATTTAGCACCCACTGAAAAGGTGTGTATATTTGTTTACTGTTAGTTGTAACAAGTGTTTTGTGTACTTCGCTGTGTATGTTGTTGATAATGAAAGGGAGAGAGAGAGAGAGAGAGAGTTTATGGATAAGACTTTAATGCGCACTTCTTATACTATGTTAGCTCTTACAGTGATTTTCTGGAGTAAAACTAACGCTTCATCTTTTGTGTGATGTACAATAAACTTCACTGAACTCATCAGTATATTTTGGTCATCATTCGGACGGGGTTTTGCTACAGCAGGCTTGTATTAGTGGATAAAAGCAGATGACAAATAAGTTATAACCATAATTAAACTAAACTATACCTGTTCTATGTCCATACTGCATATATTCTCTGGCTCTGTGGGCATTATTGTCCGACTCCGAGTCGAAATGAACACCGCAACTGAGAGTTTCTGTTCTGATATTATCAGATGAGATTGTCCTGGCTCTGTAGCGCGAGCTCATGAAGCTCCGCCCCCTGTGTCGTGCAGCAGCAGTTAATTTGCATTTAAAGGGCACACACTAAAACAGCGCGTTTTTCTGAGCCCCAAAAAATTACAATTTAAACATGCTGTAAAAAATGATCTGTTGGGTATTTTGAGCTAAAACTTCACATACATACTCTGGGGACATCAGAGACTTATTTTACATCTTGTTAAAAGAGTTATAATAGGTGCCCTTTAAGATGCTACAGTATCGGTTAGGAATCAAGGGAGGAACAGGTTTTTAAAAGTGAACTAGCGAATCAGGTTTCTAAAAAAACTGTTCCGTGGAAGATGTAGTTGCTGCTCATCTAAGGCCGTTAGTAGAAAGTAAACAAGATATCCTCAATTGTTGAACAGCAGTATATAAATGTAGGAACATTGATTTCAGATCTCTAAATATCATGTAAAATAATTAGGAACTAAATGTTGTTGGCAAATAGCCATTTCCAATCAGACAGAAATGGGTCTTCATCAAGTATGCACTTACCGCCTCAGAAAACCAATTTCTTCATTAGGCAATTCCAATCCTAGGACGTTTCTGTAATCTCAATAAAATTATCTTGAAAATGGTAATCACAAATGACTATGATTAGCCTCACCGCCTATGTGCTACTTTATCTGGTAATCTAGACAATAATTTTCACCTGAATAATCATAATGAGAAACTTTAATAGCCACTGAATTAAAAATTCATAACGAAAAGGAGAAATAACTTTGCACCTGATCAATGGAGACAATGTCCAGACCATTAATCCCTTCCAGCTACAGACTCTTTTACGATAATTGGCACTCAAATGCCAATATACTTATAAAACACAAACAAATTGTGGTTGATTATTATACAGAACATGTTTTCAAATGGCCTCTTCCTGTCAAAGTGTGTGGTTATTAGCCAATGTATATGACACTAACACACACTATACGCATTCAAATTGCTAAAAAAGCAAAGAAAGGTAAAGTATTGCCTATGCCATTCATATAATGATTAGCCTCCATTTAAAAACACCCATTTTTTAATCAATTAAAAGCCCAATTCAATCAAAAAATAAGTATGTTAAGAAATTACTAATGTTATGCCTTAAACAATTTTCATCTGTAAGGAAGATTTTTTCCCCCACCTACACTACCATTTAAAAGTTTGGGATGCGTAAGAATTTAAAAAAATAAAATGATATTTTTATTCAGCAAATATGTATTAAATTAATCAAAAGTGACAGTTAAGACTTAACGTTGTTACAAAAAAAAAAATCTATTTTAAATAAATGTTGTTCTTTTGAACTTTCTTTTCATCAAAGAATGAATGTTAATAAGATGCACAACTGTATTCAGTATTGATAACAAATGTTTCTTGAAGACCATATTCACATATTAGAATGATTTTTGAAGGATCATCTGACACTGAAGACTGGAGAAATCACGCTGAAAATTCAGCTTTACCATCACTGAAATAAACGACATTTTAAAATATATTCAAATAGAAAACAGTTATTTAAAAGTGTAATATTTCACAATAATGCTGTTAACTATTTTTATATAATACTATGTATTAACTATTGCACAAAACATAAAAAGCACTGAAAAAAAAAAAAAAAAATAAACACACCCGAAACTTTTGAACAGTAGTGTACATGTATTCAAACGTGCCGGGTCATGTCAGGTTTGACGTCAATGATAAACTCTATTAGTTCATATGACAGAGCTCATTTTTGTCTGAATTTATTCCTTTAATAATGTTACCAACCGTGTCAACTCTCTTTAGATGTGTTCTGCATTATAAATTCCTCTATAGGGAGTTATACACACTACTCTGTCCACCTAACTCACATTTTAATGTATTCCCTTTCAAATTAAAAATGCAATAACGTCCAACGCCCATCATCTGCCACCACTAATGCAACTGTCCATCTGCCTGTACAACTCAATTAGACATTCAATCTAAAATACAGCATCAAAAATGCTTTAACATTCATTCCAAGCTACTTTCTAGCTCCATTTTTTACAGTTAAAGTGTGTCATTTTTTGCACCACCAGCAAAATCGTTTTGAAATAAGTTTTCTGAACACTCCTCCCATCTGCCATTGGTCATCCAAACAGATAGTCCTGCCCAAAACATGTTTAAGGGCATCAAAATTAGAATGACTTCCACTGTTGTCTCTAAACTTGGATATGAGAAAATATTTCTACATGAAAAAAAAAAAAAAAACATACTTCACATTTAAACTGATAATGTAATGATAATTGCTTTAAGGTTGACTTAAAAAATTATTTCATTTTTGCATCAAATCTTTGCTTTTGAAAACTATCCTTCACATAAAACAGATTTCATTCCAATACAGCATAAACCAAATAAAAACAAAACCTGACTAAACAGCCTGGTCTCATTGTTATACAATGTTATACATATACGTAATACATACATTTTTGCAAATTTGGATAGATGAAATGTTCAATATGAACGTATTGACAGCATTTAAAATTAAACATTATTACGTATTTACACATATAGAAACGTAAAATATTTACAAATTTTGTATCAAAGATATGATACAAAAGTATAATTGCCCTTTTACCATTTTATAGATAAATTGTAGATCCCTTAAAGGGATGGTTCGGAGTAAAATCAACCTACTGTAGGGTCCTTTGCACCACGACTTCGAGCCAAACACCTAACTAAATGTATGTGTGGTAGAACCACACTTTACGTAAAAATGCATACAAGTACTCATGAGATCATGTTGCAGCAAAATACTAATGTGCTTCTGCATTTCTTTTTCAAGAGCTGTTTTATATTATGATCTCCTTATCTCTGAAAGGTCTGATTGACAAATCATCAGCACAAAAAAAAAAAAAAACTCCTTCCTGTCAGGATATGTGCAACTGTGCTGTCAGAAAGGTGTGAGATGAGTCTTGGAGCTCAGGCACAGGGTGATAGGGTTCATCTCACTGGTGGTCCGAAAGCGAGTTGAAAAAAGGTGAAGTGAGAAAGGTATATTTCAACCAACATCTCCCACTGCAGGTTATAAGGATTCAATCAGAACCCATGGCGGGAACTAGCCTGTTGTTTTGCCAGCCGTTATTTGTTTTTGTACAAACTTCAGAGTTGGGGTTTATTCTATCAGCAGTCAATCTAATACAACCGCAAGATTGAAAACTATATTAGACTCACTGCGCAAAAGGATTTCCCCCAATTCTCCAAAATACAGTAAAGTATAAATCGAATTGACAACTTTAAAAATGGTCCTGTATTCCAGCCTGATAAATTAGATGTTATCACCCGATGTGCAATATTTTTTTCTTGTCGTGTCAATCTTGAGGACCTATACGATATAGATGCTACATTGTAATACATAGGTGCTAAAGCGTCTAAGAAAGGCCATGAATGTTGGTCTGTGATGGATCAATACGAGGCAAACTCAGTCCTTAGAGAGGTAGAATCGAATTGTATCTCACACACTAGCAATATCAGGGGACGGTGGTCTTTCAGTATGGAGGATTGGAGCAATTTCACCTACGGTGGAGAACTGACAAAGAAATAATGAGACATAGAATACAATCTTTTATCTATCACCACACACAAAGCGCTGGTGGAATGTTTCTGCAACTTTCAAACGGCATTGCTGTAGAAAGTTGCAAGCTATCTTAAAGGCACAGTCACACTGTAGGACAGAGAAGATAGTATGTACAACTACGAATATAAAGAAGCTTTAAAGGTATAGTTCACTTAAAAATGAAAATTCTGTCATCATTTACTCACCTTCAAGTTGTTTCAAACCTGTATGAATTTCTTCTGCTGAACACAGTTGATGGACCCCATTGACTTCCATAGCAGGAAAACTGTTTGGTTACCGACATTCTTCAAAATATCTTCTTTTGTGTACAGCAGAAGAAAGAAATTCATACAGGTTTGAAACAACTTGAGGGTAAGTAAATGACTTTAAACGCAGCTCAGTATTTATTTGTCCAATTCAGCTGTTACATAATCGTTGAGTTATTTTTGCACTGATGACAGGCTTATCATTTGCTAATGTTTTCTTTTAGCCTGTTTCCATCAAGTTCCAAATGAAAATATCAAATGAGATTTAATACCTTTAGTTTGTCAAGTATTTAATTCCCTGGACAATGTGAAACATAGCCAATATCACATGGTTATTAAAATATAAACCATATTTATAATCCAGTAATATTGTTGGCTGTTGCTGAGGAACAGGCTGGGTAAACATGGACACTATTGAATAGATAAACAGCACGATGCCAGCCAACTCTAATAAAAGAGCCTGCGTGTGTCAGCGACTGTGTGTGGTCATTTCTCATAATCAAATGATTTAAACTCTGTTATGACATTCCGGCTGTGTCTGAAGCCGAAGGCACCTGCCAATCCCAGTCAGTCAATGATTTAACAGACAGTGTTGTTGTAAGAAGGTACCTTCTAAAAAAAAGTTATTTTAAACACTTTCAGGGCATCATGTCTCACGATCTAGGACAAATTTAAATGACGTTTAGAGACAACCACAAAAAACATGGAGTACAATGACTGGATTTGCATATACACAATCACAGCAAATAAAAAAAAGTGTTAAAATGTTAATTTCAGGTAAGCGTAGGTTCATTTTGTGTAAATCAATTTGCCTCTGTCATGACACTTTTTTTTGTTTTCAGTCTTGGACAAGAATCAGCATATATCACTGTATAAAGGTTAAATATATGCAAATGTGTATGTATCATTTTTTATAAATATCAAAATCATGACATTAATTGTATTCTATTGTATATTGTATACAGTAATCTTGTATTCAATTATCATATCAATAACATTATGTTTTCAGTCGCATTTATTAAACACCGTTTACTCATCTACAGTACTTAATACAAAATTATTGCATTTCTCTCTGTTCTATGTGACTTTGGCTGCAAACTTGTTTCGAAGGATCACATAATGTCAGTTTAAAACCTTAAAACAGATAGCATTTCTGTAATCATTTAATTATTTATCATGTAATATTTATTTTGTTTGCCGTGGGCCACAAAAAGTGTTTTCTCAGTATAGTCCTATGCGGTGGCTGACAATAGAACCATAAAATGCACCAAAAACGCATAAATTGTAGTCTTGTTTAACATTATGTAATCTTTCAAAATACGTGCAGAAGAAGTCACAAAACAGAGCGAAATGTTATCATTGCAAATGTATACAGTATGTAATTAATTTATGTTTTAGTGCTGTCAATACATCACTAATGTACATTTCAGTGTGTATGAAAACGCAACTAAATGTACAATTTACAATTTAAACATAAATTCACAATCAATTACTATTTCAATTACTAATACAAAACTAATATATACCGCCAGAGAGGACTGCGACTGCAACACATCGCCATTTGAACTGCTTTTAGTACAGCTTTTGACATTTTTGCAATAAATAAATGTTTGTGATTACACTTGTCTGTTTTTTTTTTTCCCATATTTTCTTTGTTCTGTACATATTTTAGAAAAAAAACTGCCAATCACTGCCATTGACATATAGGGTATATAGGGTATATTTCTTCAGGCATCATACATGTACTTATTCTTAACCCGATATTACAGCCCGTTCTCATCCCAAGGTGTCATATACTGACGCTTTTGACATTTCGTCTATAGATATGGGCCAGAAGGCGCCTCCTAGCGGTCTAACCCTAACCCTACCTCAGACCTAAACCTACCCATAACCGAACAAAGCTCTGTGCGTGTCATATTGACGCTAAAGGGTGCCATATGCGTTCGATGTAGACGAAATGTCAAAAGCGTCAGTATATGACGCCCTAGGATGAGAATGCGTTGCAGCCCGTGGATATTATTACCTGTAAAAACTTGTTTCCACAACAACAAAAAAGCACCTACACAGAGAAGACAGCAATTATTATATGAATTAATGTCTGCTATAGTTTGAAAATAAATAAATAAAAAGCGACATATTGCGCCATTTATTTCACTTTCAATTGAAGGCATTTGGGTGATGGCATACATAACATAGGCACAAAAGAAATCAACCTTGCGTTCCAGCTCGAATTCCCCTGCATATATTTAAAATGGAAATGGACTGGCACTGAGAAATAGTGAAGCTGGTATAGCTTCATCTGAGCATTGCACTCCGTCTGACTCAATGAGCGCTAATTAAACTTACGACAATGAAAATTAGCTGTCAGTTTATCGTTTTGTCATTTTTTATCATTCTGTTCTTCCACCATGAACGTATTACTTAAACAGACAAAGGCTACAGGGTGTTTAAATAGATTCAGTTGTTTTGCCGGTGCAAATGAACAAGTCTGCTTAAATTGTGCCTAAATGAGCATGACCACGCAAGCATATCAAACTTTATCACTACTCCCAAGACAATGAAAACCATTGCAGGAAACCAATTCAGGGCTAAATTAATATCCTCAGAGGGTAACGCACACACTTTTGTATCCCTTTGTGCGCTGTCTCTCTCCCACACAAACTCAAACTTCACCATTTCTAGCTCCAGCATCACCGATCTGCACCACAATCATGCACGTCTCTGCATCATGACATCCACAAATAAACACAAACTTACGAATCTTTAGCCTAATCAGGCATCCCCTCCTGCATCATTAATTACTCAGCTGTATAAATAAATGCTGAGTGAATGAGTATTTCCGCCTGTCTTTGTGTCCAGGGCCTCTCCGCCATTTTTCTAGACGGTAATTCATTGTCTCCCCTGCCGAAACGTAGTCAATCAATAGCCAATTAAGCAGAGTCTGCCGTTCTCCCTAGAGCAACTGTCCATGAGACAAAGTGCTTGAGGTAAATTTAAATGCAAATGGTGTATAAGGTTGCTTTCACAATTGGTTTGATTGTTTGGTCTGAACCCCCTCCATTTGCAAGTCTCTTTTCACATTGTACTGTTTGGGTCCAAAACAACATCAACGAGAGTATGACTATGAGTACTAGCAGTAGCTGTTTAAAGGGTTAATTCACCCAAAAATGAAAATTCTGTCAGTAATCACTCACCCTCATGTTGTTCCAACCCCATAAGGCTTTCGTTCATCTTCGGAACACAAATTCTATCCCATAGAAGCCTATGGAGGAGTGATCCAGCTCTCAGATTTCATCAAAAATATCTTAACTTGTTTTCCGAAGATTAACGAAAGCCTTACGGGGTTGGAACAACATGAGGGTGAGTGATTACTGACAGAATTTTCATTTTTGGGTGAACTATCCCTTTAACACTGAGCTAAATAATGAATGACTAATGGAGGAGAAGATACCAGTTTGACTGTTATTGACATATTTCTTTAATTTGGAATATTTCTTGAATTTTCTTGAACTTTTACCATACCTTTAACTATGTCTAAAAATGTCTAGAAAATGTATAGATTTAACCGTTTTACCCTACCAATAATAAACCATGAAAATCCATCAATAAAATAACAATTTTTGTCCGTTAAAAAAGCCTGACAATTTAAATAAATAGTGAAATAAACAAAGCATTCAATATGTATTGTATGAAAAAACAACACTGTCAGTGAAGAGCTAGAGATTAAATATTGTATAAGTGAAAAAAGAAAGTTTTAATATTTGGAAAAAACGCTTTCATGCCAACATTAAAGGAATAGTTCACTTTAAAATGAAAATTTTTGTCATCATTTACTCACCCTCAAGTTGTTTCAAAACATGTATGAATTTCTTCCTTGTGCTGAACACAAAAGAAGTTATTTTGATGAATATGTGTAACTAAACAGTTGATGGGCCCCATTGACATACATCCGATTCTATTTCCTACTATGGAAGTCAATGGGATCCATCAACTGTCTGGTCAAAATATCTCCCTTTGTGTTCAGCAGAAGAAAGAAATTCATACAGGTTTGAAACAACTTGAGGGTGAATAAATGATGACAGAATTTTCATTTTAAAAGTGAACTATTCCTTTAAACAATCTGTGATCTGAATCAAATGCTCAAGTGTGAAAGGACCCTAAAAAGGATACCACTGCCTCTAGAAGGCCTTGTTTGGTTCTATCCTCTCTGGGTTTGAGTTACGAGTGACCTCCCTGTACTGCGGCCGGAGCTGTGCCGCATGCCTGTGGTCAGGGCAGAACGGGCAGCACAACGCAGAGATGGTGATATTTAAGTGACCTCCACCGTCAATATGCTTATCCACCAGCTGAATACACATGAAAACAGAGTATATATAAATGAGCACAAACTCATGCATATCACACCACTATACCACATCCTGATACAAAAGCCTAATGTAAAATGAATCCTTAAGTGGTCAAAGCACGCTCAGGAAATGCACTGCACTTAGTCATTTAGCCTACACTTACAATCTACCTACAGAACTTATTACAGGGACAATCCCCCTGGTGCAAACCTGAGGTTAAGCGCCTTGCTCAAGGGCACAGTAGTGACGGTTCATGACTTGCTACTTCAAGAGATCAAGCTACACTTATAACTACTCTTAAAAATAAAGGCATAAATTGGCATCTATGGTTCCATGAAGAACCTTTAACATCCATGGAACCTTTCCACTTTACAGAAGGTTATTTATAGAGGAAAAAGGTTAATTAGATTATTAAAATGTTCTACACACTAAAAAAAATGGTTATTTTAAGAACTGTTCACTGAAAGGTTCTTCTGGGAATCATAAATGGTTGCTGTGAAAAACCCCTTTTGGAACCTTTATTTTTAAAAACTTATTCTACACTGTAATGGTTGCAATTTAGTTTACAGTATGCACACTTACATGTTTTACAGTGTACTTACATAAGTAGTGGGCAATACAAGGTAACTACATTGGTTCAGGTTAGGTTTGGGGGTATGTTCAGAGTTAGTACCTAGTTATTACCCAGTTATTATTAATAATCACTACATTGAGTAGCCTACATAATATATGCATGTGGAACAGGACAGTAAAACAAAATGCTACTGTTTGATGCCATGTATATTAAAGATATATCAGATTATTACTAGAAATGGGCAGGACAGTCAACTTGTCCAACATCCTGCATTTCTTTTATCTGTTTCTAGCTTTAATATTTTGTAGCAGCAGTGAATTAAATGAGATGAATGAAGGCGCAACTTCTCAAAGAGGGTTTTTAGCATGCTGTGCTTTAGAGTCCAGCATTCCCAGCATGGTAAAACCCTCTCTGAGAAGATGCATCTCCAAATTCATTCTCTTTAAAGCACCGCGGCTACAGCCTTCGAAGCAGCAATTATACTGCAAAATTCACTATATTCAATAATAAACTTAAAATCACATGCAGGCTACAACAAAAACATTCAATGGTTTGATCAAGTACCAACTCAATTCAGAATCTGGTGTCTGACTTGACACTCAGCTGCCTTCAAACCGTATTAAATACTCTGTGAGAAGCGCTCACGTTAATGCAGCGACAGTACATATGAACCAAAGGTCAAATGCACTTCTTAGTCAAAAATCCTGTCATGTCAAGATGTTAATGTGAACTCAGTTGGTTCAGTTAAGGTTAACAGGCAGGACAAAATTTGAACAGCTGTCAAAATATCGGATCTGATTATGTGCATTGACCCCTGCAACGTTAACATACTTAGAAGACCTTCAGCTGCTGAGAAACCCTAGGTCCGTCCATTCATGTGGACGTAAATTTCACACGTGTCACCTAAACATTTTTGCAGACCAGGTACCCCTTCGTGACAATGGTGTTCCCTAGTGGAAGTATCCTTTCAGCAGGATACACCTGCACATATTGTTCAGGAATGGTTTGAGGAACATGATGAAGAGTCCAAGGTGTTGCCCTAGCTTCCAAATTAGCTAGATCTCAATCCAATTGAGCATTTGTGCATGTGTGGGATATGCTGCACCAACAAGTTCGATCCACAGCAGCTCCACCTTGCAACTTACAGGACTTGTAGGATCTGCTGCTAATGTCTTGGTTCGAGATACCATCAGGGGTCTTGTACGGTCAATATAGGGTTGGCTATTTCTACGATTATCATATTCATACCATATGGCCCAAGAGCTTAGCATGCACACACAAACACATGAATGTATCCCTAGCCATGCTGACGCCGGCCGGTTCAGCACCCCTTTGATCCGCTGCTGCAGGTTATCTGGCCTCATACTAATTTTAGCTGGCCTGTTTGGCTACACTAGCCTTGATGTGTCAGTCTTCAGGCAGTTAAGAGAACAACTAGAGCACCTTTACACACACCCAAACTTGTTTTGAATTTAAGGAGCTCCAGAGAGAGCGAGAGGTCCTGTTAGATCACATGCACTATTTTTACAAAGCACACCGCTATAACAGCAGCACTATGAGCGAGGCAACCATGTCGTCAAATATCAGAGCATGAGCCTTGTAATGAGGCCCAATCGAGATATGCAGAACTATCTATAGAGGGTGAGGATATTCATAGAGCTCAGGGAAGCAGCAAGAGATGATTTAAGATACATCTGAGAATCTCTATAAATCATGTCAGCATTATGTGGTAGTATGGGAAGACATCGTTTTATAGATTTCAACGCTAATCAGAGAATAATGTGATTTATGATGCTTTGGGGCCGGTCTGCTATATCTCTTGGATCTGAATGGATGTTTCTAATTTTGAGGAAACTCTTAAGGCGTGCCATAAACTATAAATATTTTAATGTCATCCCCGCATTTTTAAAGTCCTCACTGGAGCAAATCAGTTCGATCACTGGCATCTTGATAATCTCCATAGGCAAAACATGAACAAAATCTGAACATAATGATATCATAAAGTGTGCTAAAATTATGGTAAAATAAATGCCAAGGTCCAGGTTGTAGGTCCAACTAATACACATTCTAGAGCAAATAGTCCAGACAATGCATTATCAATAAAATGTTTTAAAATGAAAAAGTAGCACTTTTTTATACAGCTAGCATTTTGAGCATATTGATTTTGACAATTATTTGTTTCTACAGGTGGTTGGTCTCTTCTTTTACTCTTTCTTAATCATAACAGGGTATAATCATTACTAAATGAAGACAGTGTTGTGCTTTAGGAAATGGTAGTCTTACCTCTCCGCTTTGCAATAATTCAAGGATATCTGTTATCTCTCCAAAAAAGGAGGCAATTCACAGAAAGCAGGCTCCTGAAAAACACACACACACAACACATTTATAGCTACGAATTATGAAAGTACAATACAAGATATGAAAAGAGTGGTTTAAAAAACCTGTTCTAGATTGTTTACCGAATGAAAGATATCAATCCAAATGTAATATTTAACATGCTTTTTTTTAAAAAAAGTCCCTGGAACTAGTGTGCATAATTCATTGGTGTATGTTACTCTAAAGATAACTCGATTCAATATCTTATTTTCAACTGACATAATGCCATTTGCAGAATGAAAATAATATTATCCAACAACCAATATCATAACATTACAGTCCAATAAAATTCAGATTTTTTTTTCTTTAATTAACATACTTTTGAAATTGTTTGTTTATAACCTCATATTAAAATACTATATGAAATGTTTATAGTTTTATTTCACTTGATTTAAATATAGAATTTTATTTAAAATAAAAATATTTAAAAAATATGCTTAAAATTATGAAAAACTAGCAATATCCTAAACTTTTTCTTATTTATATCTGAAGTACTTGTATTTGTGCATGGCCTTCAGGACATTCAATATGGATCGGAATATATATATATAATATATATACAGGTGCTGGTCATAAAATTAGAATATCATCAAAAAGTTGATTTATTTCAAGAATTCAACTTAACAGGTGAAACTAATATATTATATAGACTCATTGCATGCAAAGTGAGATATTTTAAGCCTTTATTTGTTATAATTTTGATGATTATGGCTTACAGCTTATGAAACCCACAAAATCAAAATCCCAGATAATTAGAATATTACATGAAATCACACAGTAATTACACAGTGATACCATGGTCATTGAACCAGGTTTTGGTTCTTTTGGCAGTGTGGGCAGGTGCAAATCCTGCTGGAAAATGAAGGAAGCATGAAGTGCTCTGGAAATGTCCTGGTAGACGGCTGCGTTGAGTGGACAGCACAGTGGACCAACACCAGCCGATGACATGGCTCCCCAAACCAACACAGACTGTGGAAACTTCACACTGGACTTCAAGCATCTTGGATTGTGTGCCTCTCCATTCTTCCTCCAGACTCTGGGACCTTGGTTTCCAAATGAGATGCAAAATTTGCTCTCATCAGAAAAGAGGACTTTGGTCCACTGTGCTTTATTAAATCCAGAGTCAACGCAGCCGTCTACCAGGACATTTCCAGAGCACTTCATGCTTCCTTCATTTTCCAGCAGGATTTACACCTGCCCACACTGCCAAAATAACCAAAACCTGGTTCAATGACCATGGTATCACTGTGTAATTACTGTGTGATTTCATGTAATATTCTAATTATCTGGGATTTTGATTTTGTGGGTT
The DNA here is from genome assembly GCF_949319135.1 of Squalius cephalus. NCBI lineage: Eukaryota > Metazoa > Chordata > Actinopteri > Cypriniformes > Leuciscidae > Squalius > Squalius cephalus. The sequence goes on along the minus strand of NC_137127.1, from coordinate 14,896,946 downwards.
TCATAAGCTGTAAGCCATAATCATCAAAATTATAACAAATAAAGGCTTGAAATATCTCACTTTGCATATAATGAGTCTATATAATATATTAGTTTCACCTGTTAAGTTGAATTCTTGAAATAAATCAACTTTTTGATGATATTCTAATTTTATGACCAGCACCTGTATACACACACACACACACACACATTTTAATTAAACAAAATTATATTTTTAATATACAAAATTGAATTATAATAGTGTTTTTTTAGAGACAGGCAAGTATGCCTCAATTCAGAAGCAAACAATCATACTCTCACAAACATTCAGTCGAGGATTCATTTGCAGGCTATGCGATACAGTGAGTGCAATAAAGCAGCTGTGGCAGTGTTGAGTGAATGATAGTCCTCTATAAAGCAGCTAAGATGAGGCAGATTTAAAGCTCCAATCTCACACATGCATGCACGCACAGCTTGGGACACCCCTCTCCTATTGGAGCATGAGTTACAACAGCGCCACCTCCGCCTTCCATTTCCCTCCTAGATGAGAAATGGTATGTCGGCTTTCCCTCCCTCACTTACAATGAATCCATCCATGAGAGCCACAAATGCAGTCGTGGGACTGCCAAAGACGATCCAAATGTTTCCCTATCATTCTGACTCTCCATGCACTAGATCGACATCCATATTAGAGCAGGGTGCCAGAAGATTCCTCGAAATTAGTCTTTCATTTGCACATCCAAAGCTCCATCCTCCCACACTGAATGTCTTTGGACATTGTATCTTGTTATAAAGCTGCAAATCCCTTGCTTTTAAAGTCATAGTAGTGTTCATCTTCTGAGGAGAATCTGACGTGAACAAGGTGGCAAAAGTGTAACCACCAGCCTCTTTTTCAATTCCATAGAGAAAGAAAGTTTCATTTAACATGAAAAAAGTCCTTGTACGCTTTGGTTGAGTGAGATTTCCTCAATTAGATCCAAGAGAACAACATGCAATCAGTAAAACTGGTTTTCAAGTTACTTATAAAAAAAAGTAATGGTTAAAACATCAAAGCAAAATTAAGTAAATATAATACATAAAGCTGCAATTAGCCTAAATGAAATTCACCTTGTTGTACCATCCTACGTAATACTCAAGAGTTGCTATGTAAACCCGACTCAATCCAACACTGATCCAAGAGCAATAAACAGGAGTGCACTCTGAGACATCATTACTCAGTTCCGATGTTATTCTAACCGTCTGCGACACTCCGGAAGTGGACTTCTGTCTCCCACCGGTCCAAAGACAACTGGACATCTTTAAAAAAAAAAAAAAAAAAAAAAAAAAAATGCACAGCACATGCTCATTACGCCTAACAGAAGAACTGCGTGGGGGTAGAAAGGCCTGATTCTCTGTTAACTCAAACCACTTATCACTGAGATGAGCTTCAGTGCTGCAAGATTACAGCCTCAAGGGTAAATATGAAACAGCGACCGATGTGACCTTTTCACAATAAACTGAGATCTATTATTTTACAAAAAAAGGAAAGGTATGGGCTTTGATTCGTGAGCCTATTTGAGGCCGTGCTGAAGAGGAAATGCAGTGCATGCTGGGTCTTAGCGGCGGTTGAGGGGCGGTTGAGGGGAGTACTACAGCAGTTGTCCTTGTCACAGAGACTGTGCGTCAAGGTACATGGGTACAGAAGGGCGCTCCAGGACACCTCTAAAGAGAGCGTGCATCTGCTTCAAACAAATCCGATACAGGTGGAAACTGCAGTGGAGTGCGGACATGAGCCGGAATATGGCCGGCTTAGCACATCTGTAAGTGATATCCACCACGCTCTATTGATGTGAATGAGTAAGACTCATTGATTATGCTGTGAAAGCTCCTTGAGAAAGGGAATCCATGCAAACAATGCCGCTCTTGATGGGACTTGCGGGGGTCAAGTCTGCACGCATACAAACAACCGATCGTGAACATACTGTACACTTTTCTGGCACTAAACGCAGTTTCAACAGCTGTCGGCATCAGTCTGTTCATTTGCAGCATGGACACACACACAAGCAGTCAACAAGCTGATGCGCTCATGTGTGCATGCTCTCATTCATCAGTGCCATACCACTATCTAATACCACTATTTCTGAGGTAGTTTCTCCTAGTAATCCTGCTCCATAGGGAAGGACACTACACCTAAATCCCAAACAGCTGCAGTTGTTCTCTCCAGTCAGGATGCTTTTCTCTCCTTCTTGTTCTATATGCAGGATGTGAATGAAGGACAGGGCCCCAGAGAATGATGACATGCTCGATGAATGTTTGATAGGGAATTTGATTGTAACTTAAAGATCTTTAGGTCTGAAAGTTGTAACAAAGAAAAAAAGAGGCAAGAGTTTTTAAAATGAACAGTCTAGAAAGAAGAAGAAAATCAGGTTAGTCTGTAAAAGCCAAACTTCTAAAAGTAGTAGAAATATCCAAAGAGGTCGAAAATACTTGGAGAGCTATTGGTACAGTAAGTAAAACATCTTTAATTAACAACTCTGCTCATTGGCATAAAACTGGTAAACTCTGCCACAGTGACAGACTACCATAGAAACTGGTGTAAACTCTACTTTAGACTACATTTTACATGTTTTTGCGATCTATGCAGTGAAGGAGATAGGTTTAATGCAGGCCGGCTACTGTAGCATTGGACACGGGCCAGACATTCTGAAGTGCTGAGCGATGGAAGACATGCTTAGATCCAGCCATTTGGTTGCGTTGGGTGATTCAGAATAAGAATTACTGTACTTCCTCTCTTCCATGCCTTTACCATATGTTGATTATGTACAGCAACTCCAAAAGCTAAGAAGTAAAGAACTTCGGCCATTTTTAACTCTTTCCCAGCCAGCATTTTTTTTTTTTTTTTTAGTTGCCAGCCATCACCAGAATTTTCTATCATTTGCACAAAATTTTCATGGCCCCCAGAATATTTTGTTGTATGAATATCTGAACATTACCTTAAATAAAAAAGAAAATGTTGTATTCAAGCTTAATACATTTTTTTTTATTTATTTTTTTATCATCACTTTAATGATGGTATACGTTTTACACACACACACACGTTTATGTCAAAGACTACGTCTGGATCGGATTCAGTAGATCGAGTTCATCAGCAACCCCAAAGGTTGCACAGTCCTATCCTCGTCATGGGTCGACATTTTATTTGGTAACATTATGCAGTTTTTATATGCTGTTTAATGTTGATGATAGCATTATTTTGCATATATGCATTTGTTTGCATATGCTATCGCTAGTTTCTGCTTCTTCACATGTCTTTTGATCTGGAGATTCAGTCCTCTTTCAAAACATATGTCATAGCGCACCCTATCGCACAACAGTGTAAATACGGAAAGCCGGAAATTTACGTCAAATGGTGGGGAAGCGTTGTCTCATAAATGACGGGAATTTACGTCAATGGTGGGGATAGAGGTCTGCGAAACATTTCACAAAATAAGTTACTTTTGAAAATTAGAAATGATAAAATAATAATAATAATTATTAACCACACACATGGTCATTCTACTAGGTATATTATAAAACTTCTCTTTTTTAACCACCTGCATTAGTGAATTAAACATGAAAATGGCACTATATATCAATCAATTACAATAGACATTTTACTCTAATAAACATTTTTAACTGATACCCTTTGGTGCATTAAGTTAGGTAGCCCTACCATTTTTTACATAAAATGACCCTGGATGCCACTTTTTGGTTTGATATTAACATTAACAAAATGACATTCACACTTTATAAAGTGTGATTTAAGTGTTCATATACTTTATAAAGCCGCTGTATGTTCAAAAAGGACTTGTGCTGCACTGCACAATGAAATCTCCAATTTGTCAAAAGTATCAGCTCAACGAGTGAATTTTGATCAAAGAGATCAAGCAACAGTCCAATGGTGTGACATGAACATCTCTGACAGGTTATTGTCTAATCTGCTGTCAGTAGACAATCCCTCTCCACAGACTCGCACATGAGTGATGCACACCACAGTAGCACAGAATCGCCGCAGCATGTCAACAGCATCCTCCCAATAAAATATTCATTTGCAATAGTGTTTTCCATTAAACAGTACAGACTCTGCCATTCAGTGGCGCTCCTAATGGGCTATGTAAATGTCTGCTCATGTGCCGTTTATGGGGGGACTGGGGAGTGAGGACTCAAGTTTGCCAACTGCTGTGGAGAAGGGAAAAGGATAATAAACTCAGAGAGCGCTATGAGTGACATCACCGCAGCTACAGGGAAGTAACGAGGGCTTTGCCCGTTAAGATTATGCAAAGAGAAAAAGCACCAGAGGGTTGTCTAGCAATGCGGGCAGGATGCGTGAGGAGGATACAGTGCCACATTAAACTGGGAATGAGGCTTTACGTACGAGAGGCAATTAACGATTTGTGGCCGCAAGCTCATCCAGTTTTCATAACGGAGGACAGTGTGAAGAAATAAAACAAGAGAGCGAACAAAAGAGGAAAGGAAAAGACTTATATGGCTGAATGAGCCCTGAAAAAAAAATGATTTCACAAAAGGCTCATTGATTTTTCTATCTCTCAATGCTTTGCATTTCATTCAATGCTACATTTTGAGAAAAGTACGCTTTTGAATTTCACCATAAAACACTTCAAGAGACTCCGATAAAACAAACCTTTTGTTTACACGAATACAGTCCAATCTCTTTTGTCGATTACTCATACATCTCCTTTATAAAAGTGTTGTTTTTTAGCAAACAGTCAAAATAAAGTGTGGCTCATGTTCACCTGAGCAGCAGATGGTGGGGTAATTGAAAAGCCTTTCCCGTACGCAGCAAACTCAATAGTTCAGGGAAAGGGGAGATATAGGCGCTGCCTGCAGCAAGGTGATTATCTATGATTAGCTCTTTATTGTCGTGGACAAGATCGTATCCTCAAACTGCACTCAACATGCCCACGGCAACGCAGGCTTATCAGAAGGTAATCTTTATTAAGACTAACCCAGCAGCGTTGGGTGGGCGTAAGAGGGCAGGTGGTCATTGTCTTCACCTTCTGCTTTATAATTAAGACACAAAGCAGCCCGTCACTTTTGGCATGGGCTCATGTTGTTTCAGGCAGAGATGTGGAGAGTGAGATTGTGTGTATTAACACATGGCATGGCATATGCATAACCATGTGTTGTTTTAAAAATGTTATAAAGGTTATAAAACTCAGTGATTAATTATAATTTTCATCAGGATGCCAATACTGTCCAACAATTTACATTTAGCCCTTGGCAAAATAAGCTTTCAGCTTAGCATCAGCTTAGCATCTGACCCTGGAAATAACAAACAGCATGCATTTTTCAACATATAGTATTAGGATCTCTGCCAATAAAATAACAGCACATGGCTAATAGAGTGCAACAGTCAAATTCCCTTAGTCAAAATCCGATTCATTTTCTCCATAGAGATATTGATTTTTAACAAATCTTTTCAGACAGACCAACCATGGGCTCTGAGGTTAGCAACTGATAGTATGTGCTTCTGGTAAGGCAATCAGTGTGTATTTTCAATTTCATTTCATATGAAAATTTGAAATATTATGAAATATTATTACAATGTTTTCAAACATATTTTAAAATGTAATTTATTCTTTTATGGAAAGTAAAAAAAAAAAATTTAAATTGATGAGGGGGGCCCCTGTCAGTGTGTTCATAAAACCCCAAAAAATGACTCCCAACCCCTTAATCTGTTCTTTCAGAGCAGTTTCACTGTCAACCAACAACAGTGAGTTGAAATAGTCAGGAATACAATAAAAAAATAATTAATTACAAACAATAGGACGAATACAATCGAAAAAAGATACAAATGAAATACATTTAGCCTACTAATAATAATAAGCCTACAATACAGAAATTGAATTAAGTACTCACATGTGAAATTAAAACACTGCATAGTCTTCACCGTATGAATTAATTATACATTGCTTCGTATTAGTTACTAAAGTTATTCAATGAAGAGCAGTGAATGATTCTCTCGTTTACCTTCCCAAACTGACTGTGTTTAAGTGAAAAGTGGCCAAGAGAGACATTGACAAATTTTTGTGTATTTGTCCTTTTAAACGCACACCCAAAGCCCAATGTACCTCAGATCACGCACACAGAAAGCCGCCTGTGGAACAGTGTCTCGTTTGCAGCTCAATGCGCTTTCAACTCTTTTTTTATTTTTTTATTTTTAGTATCTCTAAGTCCGACAGGAGACTGTATATTATGACAGTCATGTTATATGATTTTGATGTTGCATAAGAAGGGCGACCACTTAAAAGTAAAGGAACGGAATGTGGCATTGTGTATTCATAATAGTTGGAAGCCAAAATAAAAACAAAACTAAAATTCTATTAAATCGCACAGCACTAGTCATTAAAACACAAAATTAACCATGGTTTTATTATAGTAAAAGTGTAGTAACAATGTTTTTGGCGGATTGATTACCATTTGTATAACCACAGTTTTACTACAAATGCCATGGTTAAACTATGGTTAGTGTAGAAAAACCATGGTTAATCTGTGGTAGTAAACCTTTTTGTAGTAAAACCCTTGGTGGTTTGGGGGCCTATACGCAACTTGCGTACTTTGCATATAGGGAGGACCCGCTGTTTATAACACTGTTTACAACCAATGACTACAAATATAAAGTGTTAAATCATACCATAATGTTTAATATAATTTCGTAAATCAAGCCTGGTGCTTTAGCATTCTACTCTGAAATTGCACAGAGGTGCACACCAGTCCACAGCCGTCCCATCCATCCCCTTTTACAAGGAATTTCCTTCTTGATCCCCATGCAAATGCTGGCACCGTAAACGGCAACGTAGCTCAGATTCCCAACTCTGGCCAAATTTGAACAAATGTGAATGGTTGAGGAGCCGGTGGAATTCTGAGTGGAATTCTGAGTGGTGTACAGCAGCTGTGAATCCCACCCCATCCCCCAAAAAGCCCCTCTTATCCCACTCAGACGCTTGCCGTGGCACTGCAGAGCGAGCAGCAAGTGTGGCATAACTACAGGATGAGCTGTCAGCGCCTTGCAAGAGCCCTGATCCGTCCCATCATCCTGAAGGCAGCATGACATCATCGCACAAGCCTCCCAGAGTTCCTCCGTGAACTTAAGGGAAATATGTTCAGCGAGATTCGGTTATTTAATGAGCTATTCTTCAGATAAAACACACTGGCCTTACTCCATTTCCACTGGGATGTAAGCCTTTGCACATTATGGGATAAAAAAATAAAAATAAAACGTCCCAGTGCACCTCTCAAGTGCTATTTAAACTAATAGACTCTTTGTGGAAAGGATTAAAGAGGATGAACAAAAGGTGTTTGAATGAAAACCAAGTCAGTGTATGCAACAGATTATTGTGATGTGTTTGCTGGGAGAATTTAATTGATCCCACCAGTGGTGAAATAGCCCTGAGAAAACATTTGAAGCGTTGTCTTCACAGCGGTCCGCCAACAGATACTAACACACATCAATACTCATGGTTATTTAAAATGCCACAGGAATGTATGCAGGGATGAACAAAAATACGAGTTTAAAAAGCAGGGGGAAAAAAATGATTATAGGTTTACGTTACTCTGACATGCTGCTCCAAGGCCGTTGGACAGGCGCTATAAATAGCAACTCTTTGGCTGCTCGTTACGCGTGATTCAAACAGCCCTGCTTGGTAGCTTGATAGCTGTGTGCTAAAGGGTTGAGTGCCACAGAAATGCTCAAGACGAGCGCAACGAGGGCTAAATAAGGAGAAGACCATGCAAGGCAGGAAGGAGAGGAGGAGAGGAATAGAAACAAGTAATAAAAACTCAGTGAGTGTTTTAGCGCAATTTTCTGACGTCATGGGATCACAACACTAAGAGATAGTAAATCTTTTTATGTTTTTTTTTTTTTTTTTTTTTTTTGTGTGCGTTCCCGAGATTAGACCTTCCTTAACATAATGCCGAAAACCCGAAGTCTCTAGGTGGTCTGGTTGAGGAGGAGATAGAAGTGCAAGATTGGTGCGCACAGACAGAACAGAAATCATGAGTTAACAATCGCAATTTTGTCCGTAGGAAAATTGCGCTAAAAAGGAGAAGACAATAAATGATCTGACATATCTGGCAGAGGACAAGACGTGGTTTTCAGCTTCAACTTACTGGTTCCTGTAAGGCAGGTGATATTGAGAAGTCAAAGTGTGAATGGAGAATTCTGAAAGCAACTTTGAAAGATCAGAATAGAGCAGATGAATACAGAAACCTTTGAGAATTTAAACAAAAATATCAAATATTTTCAGAAGAGGGATGAGCATGTGGGTAATTTTGACTGCAAGTACCATCTGTAATATTTTATATTTACATTTCCATCGGGAGGGTATCTTTAGTAACTGCATTGTGTCAAAGACTTTACATATAGAAAGACAGTACAATCGTATTACTAAAAATGAGAGAAAGTGCAACACGCAATATGGCGGAATAAGTCCCGCCTTCTAAATAAAAGAGCCAATTGCTGATTTGTAAAGTCATCGCGTCACTGCTGCTGCCGTTAGAAGCTCCGGTTCCTATAGAAAAAGTCAGTGTTCTGAGATGCGCGCCAAGGACTGTGTATGCGCATTAGCTTGGTCCAGCCAATAAAATGCATTTTTTGTCATGATTTGAGCATTTAGAAACTAATTTTAACAGTTGTTGTCAGATTTCATTGGTGATTAGAAAACATTTTTGGAGAATTTGATGTTTCTCCATTCAAAGAGATAGGAGCTGCACTTGATGAGATGGCCATCAAAGATGGCCGTCGAGTGAAATGACTTGCCTTAAAGGACTTTAAATCAAATCAAATTTTATTTATAAAGCACATTTAAAATCAACCTTGGTTGGCCAAATTGCTGTACAGGAAAGTAAGAGAGAAAACAAAACAACGCAAGAAACATAAAAGTTACGGTAGATAAAAGGTAGATAAAAGCTAGTAGATATTCAACTAATGTAGAAACTGTTTTGACATGTAGTGGCAGGTTGTTCCACAGCTTAGGACCGACCATTGCGAAAGCTCGATCACTCCTGCATTGTAAGCGAGATTGTGGGACAGACAAGAGAGGTTGATCTCTTGATCTAAGTGATCTGGATGGATTATGAGTGACAATTAATTCAGAAAGGTATTTGGGGGCTTGGTTATTGAGAGATTTATAAACGAATAACACAAATTTAAAATCAATTCTGTATAGTACTGGTAACCAATGCAGAGAACGTAGGATTGGGGTGATGTGATCTCGTTTTGCGTTTTGGACCATTTGGAGACGAAAGATGAAAGAGAGAGGCAACCCAACATATAATTAGGGCTGCAAGATTAATCGCAATTTACATGAAATCGCACTTAAATCGAGAGAGAGATCCTAGAAAAGGACTTAACAGAGAGGTTTAAGTTAGAGTCGATAGTTGAGAAAAGCGTTCTGGAACAGTGCAATTTTTTACAATGATGTCGGATAAGAATTTATTTTTAAGCTGCCCTGGCAGCATTTCGAAGGAAATTTGGAGCCTATCGTTCTTTATTCGCTATTTATCCAACGCTGGGGTGTCAGGAGTCAAGTTTGATTCCTCTGCTTGTTTCTCTTCTCCCTCTCCTACACGTGCGCTCTCGCACAGCTGAGCTCATTCTCAATCAGCGTTCGCGCTCCTGCTCTTCTCACACCCATTTTCCCTTTGCCCTGAATTTCTGGCTATTTAGATCTTGTGTTCTTTTCTCCTCTTTGTCGGTTTATTGTTTGTTCATTCATGCCCGTTAGAGACGCATTATCATAGTGAATTACTGCTGCTTATTCTTGTCCTGTGTGTGTGTATGTCAGACGAGAGATTTCACCTGCTATCCTGTGTCAAGCCTGATAGTCTGTGCTGCGGTTTCTGCCTAGTGGAGTCTGTGCTCGTCGTTACCAGCGTGCACTTCCTGACCGCAACTACCTGTGCCTTTCATCCTGCCTGGTCCTTGGGTTTCGTTATCCTGTTCTGCGTCCACCTAGATGGTCGGTGTCCGGCAGACAGCCTGTGTTGACATTTATTCTGATTTCCAATAAACCTCTGTTAACCAGCTTTCACTTTTGGGTCCTTTTCGAACTGTGACATGGGGCTTGTTTTGTGGATAGATAAGCTCTCGAGGTGCAATGGAGTCAAAGATGTTGGAGCATTTATTATTAAAAGATTGTATCTGCTCATCGACATCAAGATATGAAGTAAAGGAGTCAGAGATGAGAGAATGATCGGCCTCCAAATACATTTAAGAAAGCACATCATGAGAATGCGAGGTTAAGGAGCGAGACCAACGTGCGTGGAGTGGTGGGTGGAGCTGGAAGGAATGTTGAAAAGAGCAATGGTCTGTGATCAGAGAGTGGAATATCACCAATTTCAATATCATAAACCTAACCCTTACCTCGGGTCTTTAGTGACCCGGGATGTCATTCACTACCCCCCTCCTCATTGATTTTTTTAAGTTAGACATCAACGTTCTTAGTATTCCTTAATCAATTCATTATAAACAATATAAAATTTGGTTTCTGTCCCAGCTTAAATCACGCGGCAATGTACTACCACTGCAACTAAATTACAGAATTAGCAATTAAATTATTTTAATGCAAATTTGCATCATTTCAAATTTGTGATTGAGGAATGGCATGGATATTCAAGTGTATTTGAATGGCATCTTTTTGTTTTAGACAAGATTATGCTAAAATATACTTTCCTCAACTATATTTAAGTTCCCTATGAAGAGCCAACCCTCAACTTTGAAAATTCCCAGTTTATTCCCGTTTATTCCCATAAATTCCTGTTAATTCCCTTAAATTCCCATTAATTCCCATGGAAAGTTTCCATCTTTGAAAATTCCCAGAATTTTGCAACCCTATTTCTGATTAATCATTGTTGTCACTCTCCTCATGTTCATCCCTAATTCGTATAAATGTGCAAAGGTGGAAGAAATAAACCTGAGCACTTACAACCATTAGATGGACATGTAATGCACTCTCTCAGGCCCGAAGGCATTTCACTGCCTCAGACAGTTCATTAGTTTCCCTATGGAGTTACAGAGCTGCAGCCCATGTCATCTGACCCCTGGCCATAACCTTGATTCTCCAGCACACGCCAAAAGTCCCTTCACAGACTGCTCTGGACAATAAAGCAGCTAGTAATGACCTCTGGCACCTTAAGCTTCATGTGGCTGACACAGCCACCTGTTCTCAAGGGAAAACTTTTCCAGGATGAATTAAAGGCACACCCCCAGAACAGAGCTCTGCTGGAGTTTGTTAACATCTCCCAAGCGGCTTTGCACCGTGTGACGTTTGGGCAGTGGGCTGAATTGCTGCAGAGAGGCTAAACAGGCACAGGCATTAGTACACAGAGCCCAGGCAGATGCATGAAAGTGTCATACAACAACCCCCCAGCGCTGTAAGCAAAGGAAGCATAATGGATCCAGTGACAGAGCAAGCTTAGATAACAGAGAAACAAGGGGCTCCACACTGCGACTGAAATGGATGCAAATGTGGCACAACTATCAACATTTGTGACAATATAAACATTTAATGATTTGATTCAATTTGATATCAATTCATTTGGAAATATTTTAGATATAATCCATTTTTCTTAAGGATAAAATCTCTCAAATAATAGTGTAAACACAGCAAGCTAATGCTGTAAATACCCTTATGCTGTAATGTAAACCTTCTCACTTGGTACATTACTATAATATCAATAGTTAATATTAACAACAAACTATTACATTTAATTTAAATTTATTTAAATAATCAACACAAATTAAAAACTGAGTAACAGTCAAACATAGATTAAATAAATCATATAATATATACAACAAATAACATACAAATATATTTCATATATTTAGCAAAATGCTCCATTCTGTTATTATTTTTTCCAGCAAACTAACGGGTTATGGGTATTGAATGTCTTTCCTGAGGTAAATGCAACATTGTGTAACATGTTCACAAGCTGTTTTATTGACATCTGTGACAGAGACAGTGGTGTGTCAACTGCAACAAAAGTTTCCCTGAACAGCATCAGCACCGCTGCTCTAAATGTACCGGCAGATGGAGGCGTAAAAATGAAGGGATGTGATGATGAAGTCAAAAGTTCAGAGTGTTTATTCCAGTGCAAAAATAAAGGTTTCCCCAATGGTGTGCAAATTGTATTTACAAGTGAAAATCCCAAAAAATATATAGAAAAATCCAAAGAAACAAAAAAAGACCAAAAAATAAATAAATGAACTGATCAAACGTTATATACAAACAAAATTTCGGCTATGCCAATAAATTGAAGAAAGAAAAAAATGTGATTTAACAGTTACAAAGGTAAACTGTTATAATTTAGCCTGGGAAGCCAGACCTACATCAAGATGTTAGGTCTGGCAACTCACCATAGACACGGCAAGAAAAACTTAACTCCAAGTCCTCCAGAGTTGCGGCCAAAGCTGATTCGAAAGACTGTTCTCCAACAGCAGAAGACATTCTTTGTTTTCAAGTAGCAGGGAACCATCGCAACTCTGTCATTATGTTAAGCCCGCCCCGCCTACTCTATAAGCGACGTGATTGGCCTGACCCAATTTACGTTTTTACAGCTCCGAAAGTCAACGGAGAGTTGCTAGACTACCCTGGCTGCAAAATACATTTTGCTGCCGCTAGGGTGCGTCTAGATTTCTAGGCTAGTTATAATTCTTATAATAATACAAATAATACAAAGATACATTAACATTTTTAACAAAACATGCTGAAATTATTAAGAGACTTTGTTTCTTCTTAAAAGTAAAAAAGAACAAAAGCACAGACAGCAGAAAAACAGCACAAGATTGATTTTTTGGAATTGAAGTATAAATATCAGTTGGGAATAAAGTTGGGAAATCGCTATTTTCAACCCAGCCCTAGAAAGTATTGATAGATTTTGAGTAAACTATACAGCAACAACTGTTGTTCAACAGTAAACACACTGAACATAATGAACTGTAGCACTTCTGAACATCCATCTATCGAGCAATTTTGTAATTTGGCAACTAAATAAGTCATCTGCCTCCTAATTGCTTCATTTCAGAAGCCAATTGTTCCCTTGTAATTTTTAAAGTCTGGAGCCCGGCAAGAAATCAAGGGATTGTTACTTTCTGTGGAATGAGGAGATGTGCTTATGCCTGACTTGATGAACTGTGAGATTGATACAACCTGCTCATTTACATCTTGCTTGCTCACAAGCAGGTGCAAAGCTACACACTGGGTTCCACACTAAAACGTATCCATTTTCCTGTCCTTTTATTTAGTACACTCACATACAGATACCAGATACAGTCCGGTGAACTTCCTGTTCCCTCTATCCCTAAAATGGCTTTATAGCAGCCTGTAAATGTAGACCGGGCCATGGCGAGGTTCCTCAGCATATGGCATCTCATGAAATCTCTCTCTCTCGCTCTCTCTCTCTCTGTGGGAGGCATGTGGAAATATGGAATGGCTGATGGGCAACTATTAATGATGTCCATCATTGTGCCTATTTTAACTCTCACCACAACTTCAGAGTTAGGTGTGACTGGCCTTTCCTAAGCAACATGCCATAATATTTAGCAGTAACTCAGCTCTAACTTCACATCCTGTCAGCAGTCACGCGCTTGCAGATGCTCATTCACACACCTGGCCACTGATTGTGCTTTAAATGTCCTTGTGACCAAAATGACCATGAAAAAAAGAAAAACTACATCTGGCAGCAGAAGCAAAACTTTTACCGATCCAACACAGCAGGTAAAAAAAAATCCAGGCTCAATGTTTTTCCCATCTTTCACACTTTCACACGGATTCACACTTAATCTTGACTATGCTTTCATCATCGACTTTTGTCTGCATTACCCATAACTCCTGCAAGCACTCTGACAGACTGGGACACCATTAAGGGAAGGAGAGCGAGTGAACAAAATGACCAAAATGCATAGAGACGGCCGTCAATCTTGCTGAAACGTTTCTCTGCTGGATTTGCAGTATATTGCCATCCTAAGAAAATCCCCAAGTAATGGGCTTTTCAGAGCAGAGATCACTAGAGTTCTGATCAAAAGAGGCCAGGAGCGAGACGGCACCTTGCAAAAAGCGGAAAGACAAATTGAATCCGCATGTCTGAATAATCATAAAATATACAAAACTCCCAACCTCTTCAATGGACGCTTGAACTCGTGATGAAATCTAGATAATGAATAATCATCTTCGAGAATGTAGGCTAAGTGGCGGATAACAGCAACACCAAGCTGGAAAACTGGGACGACGTGTTGTGTGACCATAATCATTACACATGCATACAGAAAGTGATTCACGACAACAGCCTCTGACATACCCTCACATCCCCTGCTGAGCATAAAGATTAGAAGAGAAATGTACGGTCAAGTAGACTGGCCACCCAGGGAGTCTCTAAAGGAACATAGGGCTGTTGTCTGAGAGTGAGACGACTATAAACAGTAGAAACCTTTAGCCTGGCATTCACAGAGAGAAAGTGAATACCTGTCTAGACTCTTATGGATGGGGATGCTAAAAGAACAGAAGAGCTGAATTATCAGCAGAGAGAGAAAGAAGGTCATCCGAGGTCAACAGCTCAAAAACTTAAACATACTACTAAGGTGGACCCTTATAAACGGTCAAACCACATGTAGGGCTGCATAATTAATTGAAATAAAACCAAACTAGTGATATGGCTCAGTGCGATTATTAAAATCACAAAGGCTGCCACTCCATTCAATAAAAATATGTGTTGCTTGTTTTATTGTGAAGCACAGCACTGTGTGTTTACATGTGTACAGTAGCCTGGTTCACAGTATATGCAGCTCACACAAACTTATCACTGGATCTGCTCTGAGTTTGTGTCACTTATAATGTGCATTTGGGTACTCAACATGCACCAAACATCTTCCTAAACGTTTAAGGAGAAGAGATTATAAACCAGATGTTGTCAACAAAAGAGAAGTTAAGGCTCCCTGTGGTATTCTGCCTAAATAAGATCTTGATGTATTAATGTTCCAAAATTAAGAAATTAAGATTACATGATTATACCATAAATGTTAGTATTGTAATTTTACAGTTGTATTGTAAATTATTATTATTATTATTATTAGTAGTAGTAGTACTACAAGTAGTATCTTAAATTATCTATTTTTATTTTACAGCGAATTATTCCGATAGTAATATTTATTTTCCTCAACATTTTTTACAGTGAAATATTAAATTAGCAATATGTCTTATAAAGTTGTATCGATTTATAAAATCACAACATTTTTGGCCAAACTGTGCAGCCCTAAAAGCAAGCAGCAAATCTGGAATTTTTTTAATCACAATTTTTATAAAAATAAATAAATACATTTAAAAAAAAATTCACAATTAGATTTTTTCTTTAAATCGTGCAGCCCTAAAAACGACACAAATTTGTTTTGCTTTTTTTTGCCGAACTTTTAAAAGACAATCCTCACAGCGCAAACGATTTAGTTACATTCTGGGCTAAGTGAAACTAAGTGATACTTGAACTGTATGCTGGATATTCACATTTTTCCTCAAAATAATTTATAAAACTTCTTTGTGTTCTTAGTCGAGGAGAGATTGGACTCGAGGAGAGATTGCACTTCTATCTCTTAGGTTGGAAACACAGGAGCCCACAGTGTTTTCTAAAGAATGTTCTGCTGGTTAGCAGTCACTTTGCAGATGCTTTTATTTAAAGTGACTTACAGTCCATTGCATGGACAGGTCACCTTAAGAAACCTGGTTTTAAGTGCTCCTTTGCTCAAAGGCACAATCATGATAGAGGATGTAGACAGCTGTTAAGTTCACTTATCTCTTTCCAAGGATTCCCAAGGATCCTCAACTTTAAAAATCAAGATACTTTAAAACCAGAACAGGCAGAGACTTAATTACTGCCTTTCATTGCATTTTAATGGAGTGCAATGAAAGTGGGACTTCCCACAGTAGCTACTGCTATTTAAGTAGTTAAGGATACTGTTACGATATTATGTGACACCAAGCTGTGCGACTTTGGTGTTTCTAGTTTCTTATGTATTGTTTCTGCCGCTGTCTGTTTTTTTTTTACTTTCTCTCTCGCAGGCGATGTGCTGATCGGTCGCCTGATTGGCTGTCAACCAGAGGAGGGTTCTGGCGTGCTGACGTCTGCAAGTGAGATCCAGTCATATGGTTACCGGAAACCCGGGAACTATAAAAGGAGTCATGAACGCACTAGACGGCGCGGCCTTTTTGTTTGTGAACTTGACTTTGTGTGCTCAGTATATTTTTCTGTTAAGCTTGATTTTGTTTTTTTGCTTGTTTTCAATTTTTGAGAATTTATCAAGCTCTGTTAATGTGCTTAGAGTTGGTCATGTGAGATCTCGTTGTGTTGCCGTCCTATTCTTTTTATCTAAATGTTTGAGAGCGGTAACGCTGTGTTTTTGGAATGATAAAGGAAAAGGAACAGGTAAGAGATGTCACGTGACGTACATCGCACTTAGGTTTATTTTCTGTTTAGATACACTAGGTTAAGGGGGCAAGTGCCATTCGTTGTATTTTTGTTTATAGTTAGAGTAGGGAAGTATACAACGTCTCAGACGTCGAAGACCTTTCCTTTCTACATTTTTCTTTTGTGTTAGTTAGGTTAGTTTAAAACGGCGTAGAAAGATTCTTTTGTTTTATTCTTTTCTTTGAGTTGGCACTGTCCAGTTATTCCCTTTTCCCCTACCAGGTCTGGGATAATATAATATGCTGGTTTGTTTGATTTATTTCTGATTGTAAACAACTTTAATTGTTTTTTTTAATCTATCTATATATATGTTTATATATAGATATATTCTTTGACCAGTTGCACATAATAAATGTGTTCAAACACTCTGCTGCTATCTGGTATCACTCATTTTCCAGTGTTTCAATAGTAAAAATTGTTGGCGGGTGACATAATGTTCCCCTTCTACCTTCCTAAACTTTTAAAACCATGAAGGGTCGTAACAGATACAATGTAACTTTTGGTACTCAATTGGTTAAAAAAACAAAACTACATGCATTTTGTTGAAGAACATTGTTTTGGATGTGCTTCGGCACAGATGAATAAGTGAGCTCTTTGGTAAGCTCCTATAATCCTTGGTAAGAGTGATTTTCTAATGGGTGGACAATAAGTGGACAATAAATGCTCTTGTTGTCATGCTCATTATCGGACACACATACAGAAACATTGCAGCTTCATGAACAAATTGAGAAGTTCATTACAACTGCCATTAGGGGGCGAATAAAACATTCTTATCTGTAGGTCACTTATTACAGTTACAAATTCCTGAACACTTTTGCTGAAAAGCAATGCCATATAATTCAGTTTTGTTTGTAATGTTCCCCATTGAAAATAATGCACTCAAGACCATCACAAGTCATTGCTGATATTTCAACAAAGCCTTACCATATATACAGAGCCATATATAGACATGTTTAGTGTCCACTCTTTGGGGACCAGGACAAGATTCCAAAGCAATTTGTCCAAAACGGCCTCATAATGGCCATGGGCCTTCTTTATTGAGTCCTGAAAGACCTTCTGTATAGAAGAACATACTGTAGCTTATTTATGACTATTCTGGATGGAGAACACAACTAGCTGTTGAGGACTTTTAAGCTTCAAACGGTAGGAGATCATAATCAGGCAGAGTATCACTGGCCATAGGAAACCAAGGAAGGTGCTAAACATCCCAAGTGCTTATAGAGTAATTCTTGATTCGGTTTAAAATGGCATGCTCAGTTTGCAGAACTGAACCCCAGTTATGTTGAGAAGAATTTTCGCAAGGGTATTAATCAAGCCCCGTCCAATATGCGTGACGGATTTCTGTGGCAACAAGATTCCAACTTTATGGGTGTCTTTCATCATTTCAAAGACTGGCATTACATGCAACTCGATCTCAGTTATGCAGTTACCTTCATGCTGGGAAGCAAATGATAAGGCAAATTCGCCGGCTCCCTGTGAACATACCAAGACCCTGTGCTGTAAGAAATGCTACCACAGATTTAGGCACACACAGGAAAAATCTCCACGTGGGAAAGAGTCACGCAACTGACCTTACCCAACTGATCCACAGTAGAAGAGAGATTCTGGTTCCTTAAAGACTTGAAGAAAGTAAATCACAGCTTAAAGTGAAGTTCAAATAAATAAATAAATAAATAATACATATGTACACTACTCTTCAAAAGTAGTTTTTTTTTCATTCATATTTTTATTCAGCAGGTATGCATTCAAATGATCAAAAGTGACAGTAAATGACAATGTTAGTACAAAATGTTACGTGACAAAATATTTACTATTTCAAATAAATGCTGTTCTTTTGTAGCCTAGAAATCTAGACGCCCCCTAGCGGCAGCAAAATGTATTTTGCAGCCAGGGTAGTCTAGCAACTCTCCATTGACTTTCGAGCTGCAAAAACCTAAATTGGGTCAGGCCAATCACGTCGTGTATAGAGTAGGCGGGGCGGGCTTAACACAATGACGACAGAGTTGCGACTGTTCCCTGGCTGCTACTTGAAAACAAAGAATGACGGCTGCTGGAGAACAGTCTTTCGAATCGGCTTTGGCCGCGACTCTGGAGGACTTGGAGTTAGGTTTTTCTTTGAGAAAAGAGCAAAGAACGGCACTTAAGTCATTCTTAAAGGAAGATGTGTTCGTAGTTTTGCCGGCCAGATATGGCAAAAGTTGAATCTATCAACTAGCTCCGCTGTTGGGAAAACGCTCTGGTTGGTTGAAGCACTGTCCTATTGCGTGCAGAGGGAATTTGAAAGACAGCCGTTTATCCCGCCCCTCGGATTGAGCCGTGTCTATGGTGAGTTGCCAGACCTAACATCTTGATGTAGGTCTGGCTTGCCAGGCTAGTTCTTTTGAACTTTCTATTCAAAGAATGCAAAAAAAAGAGGTTTTCATAGTTTCCATAAATTTTTTTAAAAAACAACAACATTAATAATAAGAAATGTTTCTTGAGCACTGGAGTAATGATGCTGAAAACTCAGCTTTACCATCACAGGAATAAATTACATTTTAAATATATTACAATGGAAAAAGCTCTCGAATTTCAGCAAAAATATATTTATTCGTGTTCCAAAGATGAACGAAGGTTTTACGGGTTTGGAACAACATGAGGGTGAATAATTAATGACAGAATTTAAATTTTTCATTCACTAACCCTTTAAATTGTAATAATATTTCACAATATTATACCATTTTAACTGTATTTTTGATCAAATAAAAGCCGCCTTGGTGACCATAACAGACTTTTTTCAAAAACTTAGCAATCTTAATGACCACAAACCTTTGAAGACACTATCATTCAAAGGCCATGGGGCTGTAAGATTATTTATTTTTATTTATTTTTTTATGTATATTCTACAATCTAAAAGTTACGGATAAGTTAAGTTTTACACTGTGTTTATTTCTTCCCAGCATACAAAAAAAAAAAATAATACCTTTCCCATCATTAAATCAAAAGGGTTATTTGGAATTTGGATTGTCTGACAACCAAAGAACAACTTCATCAAGTGCAACTTAATGGGCTAATAAATATATTTGAATGTCTTTTTGAATTGCAGAGGGTGTCAACAGAGTTTGATAAACGGATCCATGCGTGCTGTAACTCTTCAACAAACATACTTACAAAGAAAGCCATCAAAAAAAAAAAAAAAGTACTGCCAAGCATCAGCAGATATTTGACTATGAACCTTTGCACATGAAAAAATATGACCCCTTCCCTTGAGTCACCTTGATGTACGACCATAACGACTCAACACATTTAATGAGTCCATAAAAGGAATGGTGATCTGGCCAACGTTGATAATAATAGACTTATGGTGGCATCATCAACATAGCTATGACCTGCAGCTCACCAATCAATCCTTCCAGCCTGTAGGCAGTCAGTCACGAGCCTTGACCTTCTGGTTGAGGTAATGCAGCCTGGAGACTCTGGGTGGCCTTAATTCCAGACCAATTTAAGAGCAGCAGGAATTAATTAACCAATGCAAAGTCATAAAAAAGCACAACGGCAGAGCCGCATCCTGACTTGCAAAGGTGATGTGTGGACCTCCCTAAAAAGCAGAGATGACCACACTGATCCAATGCATTTATTAATGATATGGGAAATCAGGCTCGAAATCGCACGGATGCTCCGTAACGCGATACATCCTGCCTCAAGGTTTGACGAGATAGGCGATTAATACTGTAAGAGTATTTCCTCTCTCATTCTTAGGGAAGGATAGTCAGGGGCAATGAGGGCCTCTCGCCCTGCCTGCTGTGGCTATATTTACTCCGTTGAAGCATCCCGGCGCATCACATTGGGATTCTGTTACTCTTACTCAGATGCGCATACATTGCTGGCTATGGGAGCTACGCTCACAAGCCACATTTGCACATATTCAATCTTACTATCACATGGGGACCAATGCTGAGGCCAGTGGCAAAGACCAGCGAAGGGTCAGGGAAGGGTCTCTATGGAAGCATATGGGTAGCAATATTCAATTTGAAATGTAATATGCAAAATGACAATGCAATATGTAAAATGGCAATGCATTTCTGTGTTTACATTTACATTTTCCATTACATTTGTGCAACGTTTGGTGCAAAATGAAAAGGAAAATTAAATTATATAATTTACATTTGCCATTTCATACACTAGTTTTAATATGCAAATTGAATACATATTTGAACACTTCATAAGTTGCAAAATTAAAATGAAAATGTATTACAGAAATGATTAGATATGTTTAATACGTTCAAGCAAAAACTTTAGCAAAATGATCATTTAAATGTAATTTTTCTTAATTGTATTTACACTCAGTTAACACACTTGCGATTGCATTTTCATTAAATGTCCCGCAATGAATGTAGCAAAATTCAATGTGCAAATTGAAAATCCATTCCGAGCCAATCACGTCACCGCCCCCTCCCGCCCTGTCAATCACTGCATGAAGTTGGCCCCGCCCCCTATCGCCCTGTCAATAGGCTTGTACGACTTCATGCAGCTCTGTGCATACCGATCGGCGGCTGACTAGAAGCGGTGCATGCCGGTTAGGAATTTTGTCCGACTTGATACAGCGCCGACGCCAGTTGACTGTGACGTATGCCATCAAAGTACCGTGAGAGCGATTCGAGAGTAGCCAGAGAACTAAAGAGCGGCTGCACAGGGCTGCACGAACTGATGACAACACAGCTGTTCCACGATTGGCCGGATTCACCGCATGACAACGATCACGTGTTTCATGTTTATTCGAAAACCTTTAGTTCCTCTAAAGCTCACAAATCAGTTTTTTATAACAGTAAACACTCTTTTCATGTAGTTGTGATGTTATATTGTGTCATGTTTATCAAATTAAAACTGATTAAAAAAACGTAGACTCCACTTCATTGATAGTAGCTTATGTTGAACTTTATTCTTGTTCAAACAGACGCTGTATGAAGCAGTACATAAAGTATTGAATGAAAATGTCTCTGAAACATCTGTGTATTATTTGGCAAATATTGCATTTATTTCACTTCAGCTGTGGTAAAGTATGCAAACACCACATGAGCGGTCACTACGGGAACCAGAAAGTGTCCGACTTCACGTCTCCGTTTGCAGCTCCTCCCCGCCTGCACGCGGCTACTCTTCGCCGATCGGTTACATCCAGCCGCAGCCGATGTCGAACACACCTAATCACTGCATGAAGTTGGCCCCGCCCCCTCCCACCCTGTCAATCACTGCGTGAAGTTGGCCCCGCCCCCACCCAGTGCAAAACGTTGGCAAAATAGGCTCAATCGTGTTTACTTCAATTGTGATGGTTTGTGCTGCTTCGGTTTTTTAGATATTAAAATAATATTTATAGGTCATTCTGAGGTCACCCAGCCCCCCACATGCTCCAAATAAAATAGTCTCATTCGCTTGTGCCAGTTAAAGTTTTGTTTGTGCTGCTTCGGTTTATTAGACATTTAGACTATTTAGATATAAGACATTTAATAACAGGTGATGACGTCACCAGCCCCCCGACCTGCTCCACATTCATCCAAAATCTCGTTTGTTTGTGCTTCGTTTGTGCCGTTAAGCGTTTATTTTGTTCTGCTTCGTCTATAATTCGGTCTAAGATTTTAAAAACCAATGACGTCTATAGAAATATAGAAATGGGAGATGGTCATACATCACATGAGTCACTTTATTGAACATTACAATCAGTTATGAAGAAATAAAGAGCGGTCACAATTTTCAGTAGCTATGAATTTGACCCATTATATTCTGTAATCTCAGAGTAATAGGCCTATGCATTTGTAAGGAAAAACTGTATGATCTCCAACATTATTGGGTAATTATAGTTAACAGTAATAAGAATAAAAATATGCATATGTGTACAAGACAAAGAGAATATTTTATACAAAACGAAACCATCATTAACACAGTCCAGCACCAGACAACAACAGCGCAGCATAATGTTGACACCAAACGGGTGTCGATGCCTGATAAGGTAGAAAATGATCCCAGACGTTCCACGCCGTACTGGTTCTATCACCTGTAGACGTATAATAATCTTCGGAAACACTACCATTTCTCTGGTCACACTCCACTTCATCTGCCAGTGAATTTAACGCTCGTTTCAGCTCTGCCGTCGCTGTGTTTCATTCCATTCTCAAAACACGTAACACATAGCCTATGTTTACCTGTTGCCGGCTCGGAATGCAAATGTAAATTATATAATTGATTTTTCATTTTTATTTTGCACCAACTTTGCACAAATGTAAAGGAAAATGTAAATTTAAATTCAGAAATGCATTGCCATTTAACATATTGCATTGTCATTTTGCATATTGCATTTCAAAATGAATATTGCTACCCAAATGCTTCCATAGGTCTTGTCCTATTTTTAAGCCATTTAATGAATGAATCTGCCTTTAATTCGCCTGCTTACACTGTCCGATGCAAAGCTCACCACCACAATGCTAACGTATTGTGAGTAGTTGCCACATGCAGCTGCTACGGTTTTCTTGGTGGTTGTTTACTGGCACAATACTAAGTTTAAGATTTCTAGTCTCCAGATATCCTTTGTCCCTCCATCAATGAAGGTCTATAGGATTATTCTGCCATTTTATGCTTTATCAAGCAAAAGGTGCTTAGATCGCTTAGAAAAGTAATATCACACTTTTCTTCATTAAAAATTAAAATTCTGTCAGTAATTACTCACCCTCATGTTGTTCCAACCCTGTAAGACAGTGGCTCAGCCATAAGTTTATCAGGCAACGAGAATACTTTTTGTGTGCAAAAAAAATAAAAAAATAACGACTTTACTCAACTATTCATTTTCTTCTGTGTGGGTCTCTGGCGTTAGTTCACGTAGTGTAACAGCGCAGTGCACCGTCAGAACGTAGGCACACTATTGGCTGACACTGGTCATGTGTGTGATGCTGGCCATTAGAGAGCCTACGTTCTTACACTACGTGAACTAACATCAGAGATCCACACAGAAGAAAATGAATTGAATAAAGTCGTTATTTTTGTTTTGTTTTTGCGCACAAAAAGTATTCTCGTCGCCTGATAAACTTAACTTAGTTTAACTATTTTAAACATTATCTTCACTAACTTTCTGGGCCGGCAAGTTTCAATAACATAGAAGCCTATGGAGGAGTGAGACAGCTGTCAGATTTCATCAAAAATATCTTAATTTGTGTTCCGAAGATGAACGAAAGTCTTACGGGGTTGTAACAACATGAGGTTGAGTAAATACTGACATAATTTTCATTTTTGGGTGAACTAACCCTTTAAGAATGATAACAAACAAGAGGATCATACAGAACGGATTTCATGCACAGTCTTTGCAAGCACAGATTTCACAGGACGTTTTAAAATGGTAGATTTGTTTGTTTTTTGTAATTTTATTATACATTTTAGATATGATGTTAAACACCATTTACTCATGATATTTATCAGAATGGTAATGGTAATTGTAATACAAACAGTAATCAATCACAAAACCCAGGTTAATTTCCCTAAGTGGCGGTGAACAGTCTTGCAAAAGCGAGAGCTTACAAAAGCTACAGTAAACACTACATCAATACTGTGATGTTAGTTAACAGGCGAGCGGAGGCAAAGCTTTGCCCTTTGTTTACACTGTAGCAACAACATAAAACTTATAATTGTAACACTTAATAGAAAACGCAACTACAAATAATAAGACACACTTACATGTACAAGTTGTGATTCACAAACAACAGATTGTCCAGACAAAGTAGGAACTTCTCCATATCAGGAGAAGCTTTTGTGCTTAACCAGCATTGTACTCATCTTTCTTACTAAATGTATTGAATTTTTTATATTGTTATGTAAATATGTAATTTTACTCTCTTTTAGGGTGACTTTTTACCATCTGTCTAGGGACTGCAGGTGAAAAATAGCCTTTTGGCTAATTCTGGCATATTGACAGAAATGTTTATTAATATGCACTGTCCCTGTAATAAATAAAATAAAAAAATAAATAAAGTTTGTCAGCCATAGGAAGGTCAACAAATGAGTTTTGGAAACGGGGTGGGAAAAAAATGTGTTGTAGTCCAAACGATGTAGTTCTTGAAAAGTGGATTCTGTTAAATAAAATATCCCCCTTTGGAGCAGACTTTGTAGATCTTTTTTAATGCTCAAACAGCAACATTACACACTAACTAAAGTTGAAAAAGTAAAAAGCATAATAGGACCCCTTTAACTTATAATATATACAACATGCATATTATTAGTAATAAATAGTTTTTGCCTAGATAGTTTTGCCAAATAAATTGTCTGCCTCAAAATGGCAGAATAATCCCATAGACACGCATTTTATTCAAATATCTGCACATATTCAATCTTGCTATCACATGGGGACCAGATACTGAGACCACTAGCAAAGTCCAGGGAAGGGTATAATCCTATTTTTTGGCTGTTTAATGAATGAATCTGCCTTTTCCCAGCACTGATTTAGTCTAATTCGACTGCTAACTCTGTCTTGTCCTGCTCTAAGTATAATTAAGAAGGACCTTGGCAAAGTGGAAACAGCTTGTTAAACAGATGTAAGATGGGAGGTATAATGTCCTAGCCTATTTATTAGTGACTTGCCGTGGTATATTATGTGCTTGCTAGTATAGATTATAGAGAAGCACATCTATCAAAACCAAACTTTATGCTGCCCTCTAGTGTCTGGAATCAGAATCACTCAGAAGCAACTAATAAGAACTATAATTTGTCTTCAGTGTAATTGAACAGTCACATTGATTTTGAGTAAGGGATGTCCATCCTGTGCCTATATGATACGATATGAACAAATGGCCCTTGGGAGTTCCACGCCTGTGCACAATATCAAATGTGCTGCTGTCTCTGAAGCTTCCAATTACCTTGACTGCTTCTTCCAGCGCTACAGCGGAGATGCCGACAGATTTCAATTTGAGCAGTATTGATTTTTGCACAAGCTTCAGAGGTTCTGCTATATGATATCTTTACTAGAAACATCACACATACCTAAAGACTTGATTTAACGCAAATTAAAGCATTTCCAGTTACCTAAAATAACGTGCTGGGTTCTTACCTAACAATAAAGCCACAGAGACAACAGAGAAAGAACTATAATTTAAAAAAAATTAAAAATAAGACAAGTGAAGAGTGCCTTGGAATCTTTTTCCAAAGACCACTTTCTATAAATGTTTTTGGATTTTAGAGCAGAATGGAGAATATTTTCATCATAAAAAAATAGATATTTATACTTTCAAAAAAAAAAAAAAAAGGTTTCTGCATTATATTAATACCCTTGCAAAACTCACCACCACAATGCTAGTGTGTTGTGTGAGCGGTTGCCACAACATTACTATGTAGTTGTTAAGATTTTCTTGGTGGCTGTATTCTGGCACAAGACTAAGTTTATGATATTCCGGCACCTAGATATGGTTTATCCCTCCATCAATGAAAGTCTATGGGATTATTATGTTTATTATATTATTGTCTAAGGATTATTATTACTATGGCCATTTTCTGCTTCATCAGGCAAAAATTATAAGTATAAAAGTAATAGAACACTTTTCTTTAAAATGCATCATGATCTGAGAGCAGATGATGAGTTACATAATGACCTGAAGTTTGCTACTTATAAATATACAAAACATGCAATTTATTCATATGTGCAATTGTGAAAAAATAATGACAATACAATAAACTCAATACTTTTTTCTTTGGTTCCACAACTGAAATACCCACATAAAGCTAAATGCTTCTTTGTGGGACTGTATTTAAGATTGTGGAGAAATACTGCCCCCTTTTCATCACTAGATGGCACTCACTACAAGGAAACTACGAACACTGTATCTGCTCTGGAAAATCTGGTATATGAGCCAGCGTGCATCAGATAAAGGAAAGTTATTGAGCTTAAATACAACCAGACTTTTAACTTTTTTGTTGTCCTAAAACTCAGAATACAGATAGCTTTGAGTGTATGCAAATGCACTTTATTCGTCTTTGGCCTTCAAATCTGAGTTGTTGGTCATCAATTCTATGATCATATCATCCCAAGTGAATAAAGTCCTAAGAATCTCACTCATCCCTGACACCCACAGCCAAATAGCACACCCACGGACAAATATGACTTAGGTCAAAGGCTCTATCCATCCTGAGTCATCACGAGTAGCGTTCCTGCTCTTAAGGATAAATCCATGCAGAGGGTCACTGAGAGGCCAGAGTTTGAATCATAGGAACCACAAGGGAATTGGCCAGTTGTACTTCCACACCCTGGCTAAATCAAGCCTGGTCATCTGACACATGCTCTGGGGGGTTTCATGTCAATAAACTGACTCCCTCGCTGGAGATAGGACATGCGGTGAAGAATGTAAAGGGATCGGAGACACAGCTCACATAACTTACAAATTAAGCAACATGCACGGAACACACAATATATGCACTTAGCTAAATGATTAGAGCAAAGATTTGTTGCTGATCAATACAAGAGCACTAACTATAATACACATGCTATTATACCTCATGATCAAATCTCTCTGACTCACCTTGATAAAGGCACACGATCCTGTATGCTCTCCCAATTTAGAACTGAGATTAGGAGAATTGGGCCCTGCAGCTCCAGATATGGAAAACAGGATTGATACAAGTCAAGTCAAGTCACCTTTGTTTATATAGTGCTTTTTACAATACAGATTGTTTCAAATCAGCTTTACAGTGATAACAGGAAAATAATGCAACAAAGTTTGATTCTAGAAGAAAATAGCGTCACAGTCCAGCTTAAGTAAGTTCAGTCAGTGATAGTTCTTTTTTGTTGTAAAAAAGTAATTAATTTAGTTCATTTATATATCGCCGCTCTTGAGAAAACCGTGATGTCATCATCCAGCTTAGTTCAGTTCTCATATAATGGTGTCAATGCAGGCAGATCAATAATATTGCTGAATATTAAATGTCCTCAACTAAGCAAGCCAAAAGGTGAAAAAGATGACAGTGGCAAGGAACCAAAACTCCATCAAGGTGACAGAATGGAGAAAAAAAAACCTTGGGAGAACCCAGGCTCAGTCTCCTCTGGCCAACGAGCGAACAGTGTATGATTATGATTCAGGCAGCATTACCGGTCAGGAGTCAGATTGGATTGGAACATTCAGAATATTTATCCAGTTCCATCTGGTTGAAGGTCAGAGTCATCACACCAGTATTGAGACGGGTTGGATTCAGTTTTGGATTCGGCTTGGATTCAGTTTTGTAACTCTGCTACAGATGAGAGACTTCCTTGAGTGAAAGTTTGCACAGAGTGAGGTTTGCCGACTATTTCATCCCTATAACAAACAGACTTTGTTTGAACGTTTGCAAACTTAAATTGCAAGGTTTATTTGATATCAATATGAGCAAGTGTAATTTCTTCTGGAAAAGTTATTACTCCAAGAGAAAACGTTTTATAGATTGGTGCGGTCTATCTGCGCTGGAGAATTTATAAAAAACATATTTTGGCATTGCCCAAAGATACTATAAATACTTTCTGAGAGGATGTAAGTTTTGCATATTTTTACTCTCTGAATGCCAAAGTCTTTCTTGTTTCTGTTTCCTAATGGGATTTTCCAAATGAAACAGCAAGTGCTGATATCGGTTTAAAATATTATTGGAAACAAGTAGAAAAGGCAATACAACTCATAAATGGTACCAGAAGGATCTGTCTACTAAAGATCAATGTGCAGAAGTTACAAAAATGGACATTTTTATATAAGTACTCCAAATTAAAGTAATAATTTATTAAAGGGTAACTCTCGCCAGAATGCAACCTAGGGTCTTCTTGCTAATCTACCCGAGGCAAACTTTCGTTTAAAAGCAGAATTAGAATGGAAACGCCACTTTTAAGTTTGACCGTATTTTCGTTTTCGGTCAAATTGCCGTTTGAATGGGAGTGCTTGGGGCACTTCTATGATAGCATGAAAAATCGCTATTTTTAAAACAATCGATGTGTGTGAATGAACTGACTCTGAATTTTAGTATTGCTTCTTATATGAGCATCCTTTTTAAAATGCAAGGTCAATATTGATTTTCACTAATGACAAAACAACAAATTATCTGTGAATTTATATGGAACTAAGCTTTAGGAGCTTTCCATCTTAACTCTCCTCCCTGTTACGTTGCATTCGGAAATTTGCAATTTATGAGATTTAGCTCGGAAACTTCGGGCAAAGTTTCAAAAACGAAAATACGGTCAAACTTAAAAGTGGTGTTTCCATTCTAATTATGCTTTTAACCGAAAGTTTGCCTCGGGTAGATTAACAAAAAGACCCTAGGTTGCATTTTGGCGAGAGTTACCCTTTAATTAATGATTGAGAATATCTGGGGAAAATGTTATGGTGATGCAAATTAGCACGGGATATGATTAACAGTTGTATAAGGCACCTTTGAATAATTACATTATTATTAGGTATACAGTCTATACACTACTGTTCAAAAGTTTGGGGCCAGAAATATGTTTTTTTAAAGAAATGATTATGTTTCTTCAAAAGTGACAGTAAAAAACATTTGCATTGTTACAAAAAAAAAACGTATATGTCAAACAAATGCCTTCTTTCATGACTTTCAATGACTTCAAAAACGTTCTTTTCTTTCAAAACGGCACAACCATATTGTCAATGCTAGTATTAAAGAGCAACCAGAAAATCTAAATGCCAACAAGGTGGGCAGAAAACATTCTAAGGTGAATTTGGGACGTACTACTAAGAAAAACAAATGCCTTCTTTCATGACTTTCAATGACTTCAAAAACGGTCTTTTCTTTCAAAACGGCACAACCATATTGTCAATGCTAGTATTACAGAGCAACCAGAAAATCTAAATGCCAACAAGGTGGGCAGAAAACATTCTAAGGTGAATTTGGGACGTACTACTAAGAAAACCATTCATGCAGTCCCGACGTTCACCTCAACTAAAAAAAAAATAGAAAAAAAGAAGCACACTGCCTCTGTGTTCATACACAAGAAAAACTCACAATCCCGATCGTGTAGAAAGCTTTCTTGCTATAATACGACATGACATCAACTTTGACCCTAACTGAAAATTGCTATGAAAACAAGAGCAGACTGGAGAGATTTGCTGAAAAGAGACCTTTATGAAGAGAATACATAGAGAAGTCAGTAGGTTAAACCCAATTTCTGAACATGATCTTTTGGGGGGCTGGACATACAAGCTGTCCAGTGAAAGCAAACATTAGGTCAAAGCAAAAAGAAAAAACAAGGGTAGATTTATAGTTAATAAGTTGGACTGCTAACAGAAAGGTTGCAGGTTCTATTACTGCCATCACAATCAACACGGGGACGGTCCCTGCAATCAGTATAATAAATTGCTTTAGATGAAAAGTAACTGCTACATGGCAAGTAATCTTTAAACTAAACACATAATCCATTAAGATGCAATCAAACCTGGTCTGGTATCCATGGTGTGACACAACTCGTCCTACCCTTCCATCATAAAGCTGCCATTTTAGCCCTTCGTCAGCAGGTAAAAGCATTATAATTTGTGTCCAAAAACTTTATAAAAGTGCTGTCTGATCATAAATTATCCAAAAGTTTACAGCAGGCCATGCTATTTAGTAACAATATGCACTAGACTAGACTATCACTGACCTAGTTTGCAGTTGGTTATTTGCTCCTCAATCTAAGCAGCACCTGCATGAATCTAATAAAAGAATCTAAAATGAGAGGCTCATTTGTCTCTATTTATCATTGTCATAAATAAAAGCAGGGCTTCTGGGAGGAAGAGAAAAGGAGTGATGAGTTTATAATCAAATGGAAACAACACAGGGGGCCATACTATTGGAAATCCACATATACACACGCATAAACCGTATAATGTGAAATCATTTAAAAGAACTGTTTCATATTTTAAATGTAATTTATTCCAGTGATGGCAAAGCTACATTTCCAGCATCATAACTCCAGTCTTTTGTGTCACATGATACTTCAGAAATAATAGGCTGATTTGCTGCTCGAGAAAAAAAATCGTATATCATCAATGTTGAAAGCAGTTGTGCTGCTTAATATTATTTAGGAGACCTTTTTTTTAAGGATTATTTGATGAATATAAAAAAAAACCCTGCATTTAATTGAAATAGAAATATTGTGTAAAATGCTACATTTCTTTAATGTCGCTTTTGATCATATTAATGTATTTAAATGCTGAATAAAAGTATCAATTAAAGAAAACAGGTTCCCAAAAAAATCTTTATATATACATACATACACATACATATGTACATACACACACACACACGTATATATAAAGTTAAAATAGTTTGAATTACTGCAAAAGCAGGGGGAAAAAAACAAAAAGGAATGTAAGCACTGATCCAAATAGTTTTGCAAAAGTCATTTTAAACACATGCAGCCAAAGGTGATTTTTTTTTTTTTCATGAATATGATGCCTCAGGGGCAGTCTGTGTTTCTTTTCAAAAAGTTTAATTCTGAGACTTAACACGAGGCCGCACAGAATTGGCAAACTTGATTCCGATAGCATCATCCCCCACAACGGGAAGTGCTTCACTCGGTTTCATTACACGCCGCAGACAAAGTGGCTAAAAGGTTGAGTGCAAATATCACAGATATTTTGGCATTTACAACAAAAAATATATATATATATTTCCTCCACGCCATTTTCTCACTAGTCAAAACAAAGAAAAAACTTCAGATGTTTTTATATTGATTGCCAAAAATAATGTATGCCCTCAAGACAGTCAGACAGAAAGGCCATGTCATTCTTCCATGATATTGACACACACACAAACAATTTCATTACAAAACCTTGTTAAAAATAAACTTCAAACACAGTCTAAAGTTGGGAACAACACATTCAATCTTTATCTTAATTACCTTGCCATGACTAGTTGGACCATGTTTATGATCAGGACTGTGGAAAGGTACTTTTAAAAGTAATGCGTTACAATATTGCGTTACTCCCTAAAAAAAAGTAACTAATTGCATTACTTAGTTACTTTTTGTGGGAAGTAATGTTACATTACTTTTGTGTTACTTTTTCTCACCTGGGTTGGGTTTGCTTCGTTTTTCAAATAAATAAAGTAATATTTTTTGCTAATGTAAAGGCCCTTTCACGGTCTTTGGTGTTTTATGCCCCCAACGGCACCTTCCAGGCAGCGAGGGGATGGGTAGGTTTAAGGTTGAGGGTAGGGTTAGCTGCCTCTAAGGAGCCATTGGGGGCTTAAAACACCATCGAGCCCCTTTCACACCAAAAGTGAAATGAATAAGCCTCAGGCTGAAGGAAATGCAAATTCATGTCTGTACAGTAGAGGGCGCAGCTCAAACAAACCTTTCAACTGTGCTGCCATTCTGGATTGCAGAAGAATAGGAAAAACAAAAAAAATAAACAAGTGTGATGTTTATCTAAAGTCATTTTCATGGTTGAAAATGACCATGAAATTAGCATGGTTGCTAATTTATTAGCATGGTTGAATTGGATCATCGAATGTCAGCAGTAAAAACATTGGTTAATAAAGTGAAATCAAATACATAATGTACATTTGTATTGTTTAACAATTAATTATTTCAGGTTTGAGAAACATTCTGTTTGCATTTCAGTTTTTATTCATTTTCAGGAATACTGAATCTGTTTTTGTGCAAGTGAGATGAGTAAATGCATGTTCACATTAGTCCAAAACTACAAAAACCATCATGTTTGCACAGCGCGCACAAAGCCTCTCAATATGGGGACGGGAGAGCTGTCAGTCAATAAATGGAAAAACAAAGTAACTTGCGTTACTCATTTGAAAAAGCAATTCAGATATTTGTTGTGAATTTAAAAGCAATGCGTTACGTTACTTGAAAAAAAGTAATCTGATTACATAACTCATGTTACTTGTAATGCATTACACACAACACTGTTTATTTATGATTACTCAACAGGTGTCATTGACGTATAAATGTGGATGGTTGTGTGGTGAAGCATTCAAGCTCTTTTTATCAGAAAATGTCAAGTAAGTGTTGATTCTTCATAATATGATTCTTTTAAC
Organism: Squalius cephalus; assembly: GCF_949319135.1. NCBI lineage: Eukaryota > Metazoa > Chordata > Actinopteri > Cypriniformes > Leuciscidae > Squalius > Squalius cephalus. The sequence continues at coordinate 14,864,478 of NC_137127.1, read as the reverse complement.
TTGAGGAACCAATCTGTTTGAGCAGCAAGGCCATAACTGGATAAAGCAGAAATGGAAATTTTGCTAAATGCAAAGCACTTGAGCTGCAGGTGCTCAAGGTGCCCAAAACACTTAAAATCCTCTCATGGTTTTTGTTTCTTGCCTTTCGTTATTTTATTCAGCAAATCTATTAAAATAAAAGCTGACATTTACCCTTAATTCGAAGCATCTGAAAAAAAAATGAAAAAAGAACAAAGCACACAACACTGCAAAAAGGATGGATTAGGGATTATCAACTTGAACTTATGCAGAAACTGCTTTCATTATCTCTCCTCCTAGTACAAACACCTGATAAACCCGGTCTGTCTCCTGGCAATGCCCATTCAGAAGGCTGTTCACAGAACCAGATGTTGCCATGCGGCTCAGCTCCAGGCAGTGAACACTTCAGTTACCTGCCTCAGGGACCACCGTCACAGTGGGCAATCTGGATCTTTTGAAACCAACCATTTCAGCATACCAAATAGGGCATCTATATTCTCAGCAGATGAACATGGCGCAAATGTGGGACTTTATTTTAGCAGCCATTTTGTCAGCAATCAGTCCTGACAAAATGCATTGCATTGCATTGAATTGCAGTGTGTGTGTGTGTGTGTGTGTGTGTGTGTGTGTGTGTGTGTGTGTGTGTGTGTGTGTGAGATTGTGAATACCCTTAGAGTTCAACTCACCTTAACAATGTTGTTTTAAACACATTTTAATGACTTTGACAAATGACTTTCTTTCTTGCATGGAACACAAATTAGATAGTTAGTCATTCTTTTCCATGCAAGGACAATAATAGGTACTAGAGCTTTAAAGCTTCCGAAACAAATGTTAAACCATCATAAAGGTAGTCCAAGTATCCTCACACAAAGGTCTCATACAATTTCTGAAGATGTTTATGATGCTTTTATAGTGCTTTTGCATCCTTTTTGATTCTTGACAGCACAAGTCCTCATTCACTCAATCACATGACAACCAAACAGACAATTTACCAACCCACTACATTCTTTAAACTTAACTCTTCAAAACCGGTTCTTTTGTATCCCATTAAAAACAAAAATAAAATCAGACTGATTTAGAACAATGTAAAAATTACTAAATGATCACATTGTTTTCATTTTTCGGTGAACATTGACTTTAAATATGTGTAGCCTTGAAACATTCCCTACCTGTGCATGCATGCTATTCAAGGGCACTTGTCAAATTAAATTGCACCACATTAACATTCACTTTGAGCTTGACCTCAATGCATTATTGTAATTTATAAACTAATCTCTAATTTAGCCTCTAGTGCTTTGCTGACACTTTGAGGTTTGTACTGCTTACATAAGACATTAATTACTACCCTACCAAGATGCACTTATAATATTATTAATAAAATAATATTGTCCTGCTCAATTTTTAATGTTCTATAGGTAAAACATTCCTTGCGGAAGACAACAAATGCAGAAAACCAGAAACCCATTTCCTTTCACAACTGGAAACAAGCCCACAGAGACTACCTGACTGGAAGAAACCCTGCCCAAGTAGCATAATTCAGCACACCATCCCATTCACAAAACCCACAGATGATTACAGTATGAATGTATAATTAGGTATGTCTATACATAGAAACAGAAACATATGAAACCTATTGATTTTGACCTAATTACTTTGAGAAATCCCTGATGATGTTGTTTTTCAATACTAATCTATTTTCTTAATTGGTTTACAAATGAAATGAAATGTTCAATTGAACCAGCCTTTTATTAATTAGTTACTGTGCAAAAATGTTTTTAAAAAGGGGGGAGGGGAAGGGGGGTTTGTAGTCAAGGTCATTCCACACCGTTGCTTTAAAAGAACACAGTGGGCTCTCATCAGGTTTGACAGGGAAACTGATGGAGGCTGGAGTGGACAGGAAATCAAACAAGCTGGGGAAAAAAAATATAAAAATGTGACTTATTTTTAGTCCTCTGGTTGTTCTTTTGAAAAAATGAGGGGAAAACTCTAACTGTTCAAATGTGAAGGTTTTTGTTGGCAGCAACTAATTCCTTGAACCATAAAAATTAGAGCATTTAAAGCATAAATCATGTTTTAAACCATGGGCCGTGCTGTTAAAATCAAATAACAGCTTCCATTTTAGGATGTTATCCCATCAATATTATAATTTTAATGCCCTGAAAACTTTATGCATGACAAAATTCCACATTGCTTCAAACAAAACGATTCTCTGAGTTCCACATGTGTTTTATTGTCCTGAAACCTTCCTCAGTCACACTCTATAAAAACTAATGTGGAGGGGATTGGATAAGGGGACAAATCAATAAACCATAGCATTATAATTGAAGAAAATATTGATCAAAATGCAGCAAGTATAGTGAAGGTGCACATGCACTATTCTTTTAGACTTTATGCCACCATACAGATTTGCAATGCCAAATAGCTAAATATGTACAGTGTTAGAAAAGTAATTTAGTATAGATCCATTTTGGATATGCAATGTCCACTTTTCACAACTATAAATAAAATGTTATGTGAACCGTCACCTCATTCTTCACAACACCTCTGACACCATCATGTGATCAATATCATGTAGGCGCCTGTCTTTGGTGCTGCTAAACTACACAGGACCAAAAGCAGAGCCATGCTGCATTCCATACGATCATACTGAATGACTGGACGAGCACGAGTCTCCACTCAGCAGCTGCTCACTGACTCTGTGGTGGACCATTTTTATTTCCTTTTCCACCTCTTTTCTTGAATCCTGGTGTACGTTCTCATGCCCACAGCCTGTCCCCAGCCACAGCTTATGTTCAAATACTACATTTACGGCTCAACCACAAAGCATTGCCTTGTTTCCTTCTCTTTCTTATTTTTTATCTCTCGGAAAAAAGTACAGAGTCATACGTGGCATTTTTAATTAGACCATTCCTACATTTTATTATGGAATTTTCCAGTGAGCCCCATATCATTAATGACTTTTGGTTGTTTTTTGTAGTTGTTGTGGCTTGGAATAGAGCTCTGCACTGTGCGCAGTAGTTTTAAAAACAGCAACGGGCAAGAGATAGTCATTTTTTCTGCTTAACCTTGTTTGTATTGATACTGTTTGGGGCAACGTTGTATCACACACAAGCACACTCTGGAAGTGTGTCTGTAGACATGGACACACACAAACTGATGTTTACACACAATTACAGCCTACAATGGAAATCTCTTTTTCCAGAGCAGGCCAGCTCTGGTATTACCACCTAAAACTAAAAAGGCCTTAAACTTAAAGGGGTCACAACACACTGTCACCTTAAATCAATATATTTTTCCAACTGTCCACCTAAAAATGTTAATAAAATGCAGAAAAAAGAAAAGAAAAAGAAAAAACATTTAAAACTAAAATTGTATTATGTCGTGCTTTTAAAGTACCCCATTATGGATTTTTGAAAATTACCTTTCATGTTAGGGCTGTCAAACGATTAATCGCGATTAACTGCATCCAAAATAAAAGTTTGTTTTTACATAATATATGTGTGTGTACAGTGTATAATTATTTTCTCTATATAAATACACACACATGCATGTATATATTTAAGAAATATTTGCATGTATATACTGTGTATATATATTTATATTATATATAATTTATATTATATATATAAATATTTTATATATAAATAACACATTTTTCTTAAATATATATGCATGTGTGTGTATTTATATATAGAAAATAATTATACTCCATACACACACATATATTATGTAAACACAAACTTTTATTTTGGATGCGATTAATCGCGATTAATCGTTTGACAGCCCTATTTCATGTAGTGTGTAACATAGCTCTAAGTGAATGAAAACATCCTGCAAAGTTTTAAATCTGAAAGTGCACCATATATAAAGTTATTTCTCTCAAAAGTAAATTTCTTGCAAGTTTCTTGTTGGGACAAATACAGTATACAATGACAGTATATTCGGCTGCTGTCACTTTAAGACCTGACACGCAGATCCTTTATACTGTTACACAAATGCGTTTTCTTTCTCAACTGTTTACGTTCACTTAAAACATAACGTGTTTACGTGAATACTCACCAAGACTGACATCATTTTGTGTGTATTTGACCGTTTAAGCGCAATAAGTAGCGAAAAAGAACTCAATTTAATACTGAGAGGCGGTTTAATGTGCACGCACTTTGGGTGTGAGCACAAAATCTGTGGGAATGAGTAAAATTATGCGCAATCCCACGCCGAAATTCAAGCAATGTAACAAACATTCATCCGGAGCAAATGAAACGAGTGAGTGAGGGGAGGCGGGTTTATGTGTCAACTCACTGTCAGAGAGATGAAAAAGCAAGAAAGCTCAGCTGGTATTGTGTATCTATTCTGTGGAAAATGAGTATTGGAAGCGTTTCAGATAGGCCTATTTCAGTATCGATATGTATTGAAAAATCTATATTTTTGACAACACTACATATCGCACTTAGTTTATTATTTCAGATGCCTTTTTAAAAGACCACAATTGAAAATGATATATAAAATTCAACCCAGCCAAAGTAGCTACTAGGAGTGACTGCATTACAGGCCACTGCTGAAATCCAATGAAAGAGTTGGCGGGTGTTAGTGTCAAGCCCTGAGGGCAAGTGATATAAATAGTCTAACAGACTTCTTGTGTAGGTGACTATATGCCTGTTAACCTTGACCAAAACCAATTACTAGCACAATGCATGCAGGAAGCACCTTTATCCAAAACACCACGGTGTTGTGTTAAAATCAATGATGCTGATGTCAAACATCAGCGTGTTCAGTAAATCTCAGTCCTGCATTTTTAGGCTGAGGTAATTATTTCCATCTACTCTCCACATTGCTGTTCTTCCTTCTGAAGACCAACCATCATTGAGTTTACAGTACTTAGCTTGCATTCAGTAAACACACCAGCACAGTTGCATGCCCTCTCCTTGACACCCTCTGTTCATTGGTCTGCTGCTGAACGACGGACAATAGGTGTAGAGCTCATTCAGTTCCCCCTCATTTAAAGTCTTATCCAAACACAGCCAACGCATCACAACACATCCTGCCAAAGCCAGCAAGGACACATTCAATCTCCCATAGGAAGCAGAAAAGCATTATGGGATGAGTGGCAGGTTTTTGTGTAAATGTCTCAATGGATTATTTGAGACAGATTCCTCACCCACTCATATCATGTAACAAATGCTAGATGATGAACAAAACTGACTTGTAAAGAGTCAGTAATCAGAGAAAATGTATGTGAAACATCTAAACCCCATTTACTCCAGGTATTAAAATTAGTTTGATCAAAAGTGTCCACTACATAAAGTGATTGATCAAACTACATAAATCGATGTGACCATTGCATTTGTACTACTCACCTGTTAATTAGTCACTGCACTAAATTATGGGTTTTATTTCAAATAAGAATAATAAAATAAACATATCCAAACAAATAAGTAAATAAATAATAAAAACAATACATAAATGCATTATACAAACCATAAAAACAGTTTTAAAATGCTTGGAGAAGAAACACCCCAAGCGTAATACAGAAAAGACAGAATAATACATAAAAAGAGATTAATCACCAGCCATGCTGAAATACACTCACATCAAAAATGGTTTTCGGCACCAATATCAAACTCTGAACGGTGATATACAGTCATGTCATGTCATTTTATCTGAGTGCGATCTCTCCAAGGATACGCCACATCAATCAGTCAGACAGGCTATTCACCACGCTGAGAAATGAGGGATGGAACAGACTGAAGATGGTCATCACTATGAGGATATCATTCATGGGAGGTCAGTAATATGGTGGATGGTGGTCTGGCCAGATGACTGAAACCTGAGGCGCAGAAAAACTCTCAAAAGCAGTCAGGATCTCGGCCAGAGGCTTTAGCTCATTTTAAAGCTGCAATTTTATGATACAAAAAGCATTAGATGAAATATAAGGATTACATATACACAATCAGATCATAATTAGTGTTGCTTGCTAAGGATTAAATTCAAATGTTCTAAATCTTAAATATTACACTTCAAAATGATGAAATAATGTTAGAACCCAATGATGATTTTGAACAATGGAACCAGGAATCCAAGTGTTGGAACTGAACTTTGACGGTTGATGATGACGTACTGTAGTACGAAAACACAAGGATACAAGATCACTTAAGGTCATTTTCAGGTGTAGACTATTGACCGTGAAGAGAACAAGTGTGACTCCCAAATGAGGAGCACCAGAGGGTTAAAAAAAAAGGGGGGGGGAGAGATCTACTGCAAAGTTCACACAAGCCCAGCTGTTTTCCTCCAACACTGGCAAACTGATTACACACCCCACCACAGCTAATAAATCCATGTAGAAATAGAGGGGGACTCTTGGCTAAGCATGAGAGCTTCTGAATAAGTTTTAAAAGGCTTCGAAAAGAGGCGATAAGATTTATGGAATTGCATATGGAGCTGGTTACATCTCTGCTGTAAAAACAGGGCTTCAGTTCAAGTTCACAAATGTTTCATGTAGGAGAGATTGAAAGCCAGACTGTTCTTCAACACAAAAGCTTCTTGATTAAATACTCCTGATCGACAAATACATCAAATAATAGACATCAGGACATCAAATAATAAAACAAATGATATCCAAGACTTGTTTTTATTAATATTGTTGATCTCTGTCAGTTAGTCCAATATTTGCATTGTGCCCCATTGTTAACTGTGTGAGCTAAATTATTTCATTTTAAACAACAGTAGGTCAGTGGGCATCATTAAACCTTTACCGCATGAAACATGTCTGAACCTAAGTAGCAGAGGGCACACTACAACTACATTAAAATTGTGTATTTTACGCTTTAAAAGTCTTGAGGCCTATTTAAGCCAACTGGTTTTCCATTTGAGCTGATCTGCACTCACTTCAAACGAAAGTTAAGACAAAAGTGGTTATTATAGGTGTATAAAATGCAGCAATATGACTAGTAAGCTAGAAGGGCTACCAGGGATTGAAATTTATTAAACTGTGCCAGTTAAAGTGGTTTAGCTTACAGCTATGTAGCCAAATTTTTTGTGCCACCTGAATCACAAAACGAAATTGCAAAAATAAAGAATTCTTTTTGGGTTTCACAAAAGTACTTGCATTAGCTATTTAAGTACTCTTTGGCTACTCGTTTAAAAAGTTGTCTTCTCCATGTATTTATTCTTGCAAGGTCTCTCAAAAATCAAAATGGATCAGAACATCATAAGGGGCGGGCTCTTTTTAGTCTGTAAGGTAAGCAACAACCCAGGACACCCAGCAACCTCATTAAAACCAGCCACAATACCAGAGAAGCGAAATTGCATAGCATATCTCAGTTTTCTATTTAAAGGTGTGGCAGTGTACAATCTCTCCAGAAATAGCCAAAAGAAACATAGTAATTATGAAGAGCATTACAAAACACAGGACTCAACAAAACCTGAGAGACAACCACAAACACAAACCAAAGAAATTTTGGCAGTGGCATTCAACAATAGAGTCGAATACATACCATATTTAATATGTTTGCCCTTCACCTTTCTGCTATTTCATTTGTTATCCTGGCAGTATTGTCTAAAGCATCAGTAATTTAGAACATGTCTGATTGTAGTCAAGCTATTATGATTGAGTTGTGCACAAAATATTCTTTACACACTGTGCAGAAAATAATCTGTCTATTGGCCTTATTGACATCCAGCTATTAGATATTTAAAAATGTAAATGGATTACTGAAACAAGGGCTAATGACTGACATGAAAACCAGGCTACAATTATGGGTCACATTAGACACACAATCATGAAATCTAAATTTAGAGTCCTTATATACAGTACTACATAATTAATGCCTTTCAAAAAGCATTACTGACAAGCCATTTCTAATACGCAGTTTCCTGACGGAGTCTAACAGATACCAAATGAAATCGCAGTAATTGGATGCAAATCACATACAGAAGTTAATGTATCACGGTATTGCCATGTTTTTTGGACATGACCCTAAGGAAATACCATGTTTTACAATCACTTTATGAACTTTTGAAGCGACAAAGTGACAAATATCATCATTTGTGTTACGAAGATGAATGGGATTTGGAAAGACACGATGAGGAGTAATGATGATAGTAATGATTAAAAGCACATCCTCTCCCAGCAATCACACGGATTAGGTTACAGTGTGATTGTAAGACTAATGGTGGCATTGGTGGTTCACTAAGCCAACAGGTTACCACAGTCAAATCAGAAAGAATTTACACAATCTGTTATGAAGGCAGCCTTTTTGAGGTCTTCCAAGAAAAACTATGACCTGTGTACTAATCAAACTCTGTGGTACAACCTCAAATCATACTAGCTGATTTCACCAACCATGTATTTTAAGGGTTGTTCTGCTGGGAGCCATTGGTGTAAATTCTACAATTTGAGTTCTGGCTGATTTCTTTTGTATGAGTTGAGAAAAACAGCAATCCAGATTGCTTGCGCTTTGATAAGAGGCATAATATCAGCTTCAACAAAAATTCTACTTCCTTAATTTCAAAATAAAAATAGAGTTATCCAACCTGTTTGCTTACAATTCAAATACAGGAAATGAACTAGAATTTAAAAGGATGTCTGGCTCACAAGGCCTATAAGTAATGTCTTAAAACTTTGGAATTTAGCAATTAAACAGTGACTCAAACAGAACAGCTAAAGTCAATGCTAAGTTAAGACCCCAGATTCCTGAATAGAGGCAGTGACCATGAGCATCAGTCTGTTCTTAAAAGACATCTTTTTTTTTTTCTTAAAAAAAATAAACTGACAGGCCAGTATAGTTTAGATTTCTCCTTGCTCTTCTGACATTTTTCCCAATACACAACTGGTCACAAAAACAAAATACATTTATGAAATGTAATGTATTATTTATGTTTAACGTTACATTTATAATATCAATTAATTTTATTGTATAATTTATACTTTTTACATGTATTATTTAATATTGCTTTTTTAACAATTATATTAATTATTATTATAGATATATATTTTACCTATTTAAAAAGTTGACAAGCAGAATTCACAACCAAATGCCAAAGGTTTAAGTCTGCAGGGCATTAAAAAAATGCAAGCACATGATCAAAAAAATTATATAAGGGGCTATCATTTATTGCTCAACCCAAAAATACATACACACAGGTTAGGATAAAGAAAAAAAAAACTAAAATAGAGGAAACAGGAAAGGAAACAAAGGAAATCAGTATTCAAGTGTACTGAGTATATAGCATTGATTTTACAACTCACTTCTACAGAAGTGGTTCATCTATGGTAGAGCAGCCTGATCTCATGAAAATGCATCTCTACAGCACACATTGTGTTTATCGTGCAATTTATATGCGAAAAGGAGTTTGCACGTGCATATGATACGCAGTTTTCGCGTGCATTTGATACGCACTTTATAATACACACGCACCCCACACCACTAATCCTAACCAAACGTGTAATACACACGTACCCCACACCACTACTAAACCTACCCATGCGTATCATATGCACGTAAAAACTCATTTTCGCGTATAAATTGCACGATAAACACAATGTGTGCAATAGAGACGCATTTAGTGTGACCGGGTTGGGTATAGAATAAGTCCAAATGCTCTGTAAGAGTTTACCTGAGGACGAATAAATATGGAAAAATTATTGCAGCCTTTTTCAGATCTATTCATGTAATGCAGAATGACATTAATAAAAAATAATGTCAAAATGACAAGCAATTTCTCTTGGAAAACTAGCAGGGCGAGGATTGGCGAGCATTCAATCTGCCGATACCGTATGTCCAGTAATGTAAAACAGGAGAAACCTCAGGAATGAATTAGTTTGATTGAGAAATAAATGGCCCGGGACTACCGTTTCTGCAGGGACATGAGGCAATTAAAAAGCTTTCTGCTCCCTTCTGATACGCTAATGACTGCATTAAAGCTACGTCAAATATGGTTTATATCAGGTCGACAGACATGGCCGCATAGCTGCCAAACAAATCGCCTTCAGTCGCACTCTTAAGATCTCACAGGCCTTCTGGAACACCAGGAAAGGATCCAAAAACTTGTCTAACATTTTTTAAAGAGGTAACGCTGAGGTAAAACAGGCAAATACATTTGTTATGCATTCACAAGACGACTATCAGATAGGCAGCTTTATATAAGTGAAATACTATCAGTTACTCGTGTTCCGAGACTGTCAGCGACAGGTTTGAACCTGACATCAACAGCACACACTGTACATTCCCAAACTACTCTCTTCCTCTCTGTTAAGAATAAAGAATCAAATTCCCAGCAATAATAGTACAGTTAAGAAGACCAGGCCAAGTAATAGTTACCCATGTCTTTAATCGCCAGTGAGGTAGTAATTCCAAAAAGGCCTAAACTATGTAGGGGCTCACAAAAGTGCTTTTGAACCAAGTGCTGGCAGAGAGGGACGCAAGGGATGGTTGTGCCTTGCCAATAAGGTCCCTTTGTGTGCAGTTAGCTGGGTTTCATTCAGGTAGTGAGGATGGCTCTCCAGGGCCCCACTCTCCATCCCTCTGTGTTTACACGCACAGCTCTGCGTACATTTCTAGGAACAGAAGTCCAGTTTTTCACATATTTTGGGAGAAGAGTTTCTATTTGAACATACGTTTCGGCTAACCAATCTCAAACTAGTAATCTAATCTGAAAGCAAAATACTTTACATCTAATAAAGGAATGTGCTTATATAATTTTTTGACTGATACTGACAAGCCGATTCTTTTTATGTTATGCTAACCAAAATAATTTTTTTTAGACAAATAATGTCAAAATGACAAGCAATTTCTCTTGGGAAACTAGCAGGGTGAGGATTGGCGAGCATTCAATCTGCCGATACCGTATGTCCAGTAATGTAAAACAGAAGAAACCTCAGGAATGAATTAGTTTGATTGATAGCCAATAACCGATATCATCAACACACACACAAGACAATTTGTAAATATTTTGTATTTTGGTAAATTGGTGGTGAACCCCACTGAGTGTTAAGTTTAGGGGTGGAACATTTTTCAATAGTATGTTTTTTTTCGCATAAATCAACTTGCAAAATTGCCAATTGACAAACAGTTACATGTTCTCATGAGATCGTGTTGGCTATCATGCATCTCTACAATAAAAAGAAGCTAAAAAGATTATGCCAATGGAACACAAACAAAATATTTATTTTATTTATTTACTGTATAATTTAAGGTATAAATGCACTAGGGATGCACCAAAGTGAAAATTGTGACCAATTCGATAACCGATAATTCTTTATATTTAAAACCAATTTATATATATATATAAATATTAAACCATCCAGCGAACAGTGTGCATCTGAAGTGTCTCAGCTGAAGGAAATAATCTATTATTTATCGGCTTTAATATAATGGCCAAATTTTCTTATTGGGCCGATAACAATAACATTAAAAATGAACTTATCGGCCGATACCGATATGGTGGCCGATATTTTGTGCATCATTAAAATGTGCAGTCAATGTAAAGTCATTATTGCAATATAAACCCAACAGGTTGATCAGAACCCCAAGGCAAAGTGGTAAAAGGAAAAAGTAAATCACTGAAAACTTCCAAGAAAGACAGTGACACATACTGCATCCAAAATAAAATGGTAAATAGACAATGGTGCAAAGTGGAAATGAAACAAACATCCACAACCTTCAAAACATCTGTGTAATAGAGTGAGCACATCACATAGACTCTGAAAGCGTGTTTTATGGTTGGAGATCCAATTGATACAAGAAATCCCCCTAAATGAATGACTCATAACCCTTCCTTCAAAACCTAGCAATAAACTATCTGCTGCAATGGTGCGTGTGGTTTCCCTCAATTTGCCGAGTGACACATCCAAGGCTAAAGACTAAGGCATCTGGCTTCAGTTAGTCAAACTCTCATATAGTCTGTGACACCATCATATGTGCCCTCACACACGCTCTGTACAAACTGTCGCACTGCTTTGGCCTCCATATCAAGAGTAGAAACAGAGGGATGGAAAGCAGCACTGGAACCCTTGGCTGAATAATCTCCACTCTTGGTTTTCACTGGTCATTTCCCCTAACGATGATCTAATTTCCAACTCAATAAAACATGACCCATCAGAACGTGCTGTTGCATTGATGGTGCAGTAGAACAAAAGCCAAATAAAAGACCATAAAAGTCACACTTCAGGCTGATCAGAAGAATCCATATGCTTTGGATTACAGCAATGTAAGTCAATGTTCTCTAGGTGTCAGATGTACCAGGAGCCTGATGGAATATAATTGTAATAACTTTTATGAAACACAGAACTTGAAAATGTCAGTTGATATTTTCTGGCTGCTAGAACAGGAGAAATATGCTTAACTTTTCAGTTGTTGAGTTTATTTCAGACATCTTTCCAATCAGTTCCATAACGTACCATGCTACATACATGTATCTTTCACCGAATAAATGAAAACAAATATGATTGTAAGAAGCACAAGTATCTTGTGATACTGGAGACTGGAGTAATGGTAATTAAAAAATACAAATTTGTAATAAAAAAAATAAAAATACTAACACCCTAATAACATTAAAAGATTAATTCACAATATTCATGTTTTTACTGTATTTTTTTATTAAGTAAATGCAGCCTCTGTGAGCATAAAATACTTATTCTATTAAAATAAGTATTCAAAAACACATTAAATATTCAAAAACATTTTTAAAAATCGTACCGACCCAAACCTTTTGAATGGTACTACATTATTTGTTATTATTATAACTGATTTAGTTCAAAGTCCTATCAAAACAGACAGAGAGAACAAGTTCAAGTCAACAACGAAAAACGCAACATTAGATAAATATGCAGAATTATAAACAGTGGTTGAAAAGCCAAACTTTACAATTCCTACTATTAGACTTGGGGTCATTAAATGAGCACCTAAAAACTATGCAGAATGTTAAAGCACTCAGAACATCTTACAATGGCACAGCAATGCTTTGGTAACCAATCTAAACACTTTAAAATCACAGTTATGTGTCAAGCACACATTAACTCATCAACTGTGGTACTGTTGAAATAAATCAGAATGGAGGTAAACCTACACCAAGGACAATTGCTTTCAATTTCCTATGAAAAACTGCCTGGAAGGCCTTCTCCACAGGGAACGCTAAACATGTGGGCAACTTCTGTTAGAGGGGCAGAGGCACACATAGACCAAATAACATACTTAAAACAGTGTTGCTGGAGTCAGTAAATAACATGCCATGAACCACAAGGTTATCTACCCTAACAAACACACATTCATAAAAATAAAAAAAACTTCAACCCTATCAACATCACATCTTCAGGAATTCATGTTGAGCCACAAAGTGTAATCTTTAAAACAGAAAGAGAGCTCTTTTTTCTTCTAGCCAACACAGTCTGCTCTCCAAAATAGAAAGACTGTAAACAACAGCATGTGGTTGAGTCATAGCATCAAAATATAGACAAGAATGTACTTGCCGTATAGTTATCGCAAAGCTGAACTTACTGATGCCTAACTTTGGAAATGGTAGCGTACTTCTATTTCATTTTAACAGCAGCAATACAAAAACAGTTCAACGTCATTTAAAAAAAATGGCCAATTGTATCCAATGTTTGTGCTATTTTAATAAATATCCCCCTTATGGATCCTTTATTTTTAAGAGTGTTAATTTTCTGCTCCACGTCTTCTAACACTATGACATCTATAGTGGTGATGTCACAAAGCCCAACTGAATGAGCATGATGACATGCAGGCTAACTGCTCACGATGTCATTAAGTGTGCTTATGTCACACAGCTGTGTGTGAAGTGTCAAGCTGATCTTTCTTCTGTTTCTGCTAAGTCATAGCTTGAACCATCAGGCCGATACTATCCCATGCCCACAGAGGCACAGAGCAGATCTTGTTCCCGTCCGTGGCCAGTGATCCCTCCCTGCACAGAACAGCCTGGCACTGGCCGAATGAGCCAATGAGGTCAAAGGGAGAACAAAAACAACTGTGGACTCTATGTGGGTGTGAGAGTGTGTGGATGCTTAGTCGGCTGGAGATAATGGGAACGCTCGTGAAACACCAGCCTGGAAAAACAGAGCAATTAAGCATGATGAGTTAGAGCTAGCGATGATGTAAACAACACTACTACATAAACCACTAGTGTATCATCCATTTACTCAAAAAAGTAAATCACAAAGTAAGTGTTCATTTCTGAACGCACAGAGCTCAGCTTTGATGCTTGGAATATCAGAGTTTTAATCTTCCAACAGGAACTACAATAAAAAGGTTGAAAAACAATGAGATCCGGTTGAAGCGTTTGATTAGACAGAGAACTTGGTGTGGTGAGTTTAATCACAGGCTCTTTAAAAGAGAGAAGACGATGAAGCTGATGGGGAGGGGACTCATCTGCCACAAACAACTCGTGCCACGTGCCCTACATGCGAGCAGAGGATATTGCCACATGTTTTCCCCCAGCATAAGGCCTCGGAAAGCAGTGGTCCTGAGGACCGCCTGTTCCAGGCAGGATGCAGAACTGGAATTTGGGGGTCAGGGTCAAAGGGATACATGCTGATCTTCTAGCCTATAAACACAACGGCCATGTCGGAGACCACAGGGACACAAAGCCAGAAGAGGGAGGCTGTTTACGCAAGGACAAATATGCCCTGCTGTGGACGAACGTCTCTGAAAGGGGCATCAGATAACCTCAGCATTTCTCAAAATTAAGTGTGCAGGGCCACATAGGTTTAAAGAAAACTATTCCAAATGAGAAACATTTCATATAACATTACAATTAATAAATCCTTCTGTATATCCACAAGAGCTTTATAAGTCTCGTTTTGACCGTGTATGTGACAGCTGAAAACATGAGACTATGAAGTAGATGTCGTCTCCATTGGCCAATTTAGAGCATATTGATCTCTTCTCAGCTGTTGTCTCTCAAAGAGCTCTGAATTTAAGCTTTGATTCCAGAAATACCTCTGCGTCTGCGCTCCAACATTCCTCACTCAAGTCAGATCTCAAACTGAAACTTACAAATCTCTTTACACCTCATATATTTATGATATGCTACATATTGTGTGAAATTTAGTTTCTGGCACCACATAACTTTCATTAATAAGTCAAATGAATAAATGTCGCAAAAATATCAAATGATTCTAATACAGTATAACGTTATAGTATCAATAAAAAAATAGAGGCTATCATTGTTTTATATACAGTATACAGTATATGTAGTATAGCTATATATATATATATATATATATATATATATATATATATATATATATATATATGAAGAGTTCAGATGCAAAAGCCTCTAAGTGCCATCTGAAATTTTCATCTAGAATGATCATTTTTATCAAGCTTGTATATTTAAGTTAAGTAATTTCACTTAAATGACAATTAATAGTTAATTTTCATTGCCATTTAAGTGAAATTACTGAACTTAAATATACGAGCTTGATAAAAATGATCATTCTAGAAGAAAATTTCAGATGGCACTTAGAGGCTTTTGCATCTGAACTCTTCATATATATATATATATACTATGCATGTATGTGTGAAAAACAGTTAGCCAATAAACAGGTTTCATTTTACTCATTTTCTGTTAAAATAATTTTTACAGTTTTACTGTATTTACAACTCCAGCACAGATGCTGATATAATGTATTGTTATTCACTGTAATAACGGTTATTAATCACAAAGGCAGAAAGATATCAGTAGGGGAACTTCTCCTCAAAAGATAACACACAATCGAGTATTCGATTCAGCGTCAGCATTGCATTATAAATCTCCCGTATCTTGACTATTTATAAGTTTACATTACATTAACATGCTCTTACCTGTCCGGCGTTTGATCCTGGAAGCGTCTGTCAAACACTCAAAATACCAAAACAAAGTTTGGAGTTGGTGAAACTCGTTCCACTTTAACTCTGCATTCCAACTGAGCGCTGCTACAAACTTTCGGAGTGACTTGTGTAAGGAATAAAAGTGTTTCTGACATATATCGAATCCTTTCGTGCTTCTGAGTGCTCACAGCTCTTTGCAGGGATTTGGGGACTCCTGAGTCCAGTGGAAGCGGAAATGCGGCGCAGCGGCTGGAAGAGGTTTACTGACTCCTACAGGCGTGACTGCTGCTCTCTTTATGAATGAAGTTTAACAGGGTCAAATTCTCTGCTTTCATTAAATATCCTGTACAGAAATGAAACACATCTTGCCATGTGTGGTTAGTTTCTGCTTGTATTTAAAGCTTATATATATATAAAAAAAAGTTATCTCGTTATAAAAAGCTCTTTCATTGCTCAAGAAACACACTTGAGAACAGAGATCATTTGTGATTATTTAAAAGGGTTTAAGGTTTGGGTTTTTGTAAATGGTTTGTTTAAAGAAGAGCATGATGCATACAATTTTTTTTTTTTAAATAATAATTGGTTTATGGTCTGTGAAAGCTGTGTCCATATATACTAGATGATGTTAAAGGGTTAGTTCACCCAAAAATTAAAATTCTGTTATTAATTACTCACCCTCATGTCGTTCCAAACCTGTAAGACTTTCGTTCATCTTCAGAACACAAATGAAGATCTTTTTGATGAAATCTGAGAGTTTTCTGTCCCTCCATTTAAAAGCTACGCAACTACCACTTTGACGCTTCAAAAAGTTCATAAAGAGATTGCAAAACTAATCCATAAGACTTGAGCGGTTTTGTCCAAAATGAGTGAACAGAGACTCGATCACTTTATATAATGAATATATTGAATTTAGGCTTTTTCACATATTGATCAGCGAACAGTTCGTTTAAATTAGTTTTATCTCTTTATGAACTTTTTGAAGTGTCAAAGTGGTAGTTGCGTAGCTGTCAACAGAGGGACATAACTGTCATATATCTCATATTAGCCACTGTCCTGAATGTACTGTCTAGATGCAGAAATATGTCTAGGAGGGATGTTCATTTGTTATATTAATATCGCAATGCGCTAAAAACTCTACTGTTTAGTAGCTTGTGCAAATTCATCACCCAATATTCTTGCGACTCAGACTTCAACATTATCTTTACAAATTGTTTCACTCCCTGCTGTGCATTGTTTACATCCTCTCACTGAATGCTATTTTCCCTACAGATAGCATTAAAAAAGAATTTGCTCATGAAGGCAGTTTTGTCACAGTGTTGAGCTGTGATGTATTGCATATTCACTCAGCAGTAATCACCAAGACATTTTCAGCGGCGCTATATTTGCTTGAATCCTATATTTCATTCTCTCTCTATTCTTTTCTTGTGAAAGTAACTCTGAATGTTGTCGTGCATGGCTGAAACAGCTCTCGTATGTTCATCAGCGTCTCTAAAATCATCGCCACAGAATGTTTAAACATGTGTATGAGATTCTCCAGGCTCGCTCATCTTAAAATTAGCCTGATAGTCAGTGTCCAAATGTAATCATCCCTGTTAGTTTTCTTTATAAATGACCCTGTAAAGAAGCACTGGCAGATGGTGACAGTAATGATCGTGGTGAGCTATCTTTCCTTAATCATGAGGAGACATGGGACATTGGTGGAGTTTACAAAATACAGTCATTAGAAGTGCACATGGTAAAGAGATTTGGTTTAAGTGCTGTTACACCCCTAAACAGAGCATTTCGATAAAAACTAGGCTACGTTTAAAATAAATTAATACTTTTATTCAGCAAGAATGCATTACTTTAATCAAAAGTAACAGTTTTTTAAGACTTTTACATTCAACAAAAAAATGGTAATACTTAAAGCCTAATGTAAAAAAATATTTTTAATACATCAATTATGCTTTGTAATGCACCTTATAATGCATGTTGGTCTCATGAATAATTATAACCACAGTTATAATACATTAATTATAATTATGTTATGTCTTTATAAAGCTGCATTGAAACACGAGATAGTAAGTATATAATATAAAAAGTATATTTAAAAAATACTTTTCTTTCTATTCATCAAAGAAACCCGAAAAATACATAATGCGTCATACATCATGGGAGAGAGAAAAAAAAGAAGTGGTACAAGTGTTTTCAACATTGATAATAAAAAATGTTTCTTGAGCACCAATGGAGTCACATGAATAAATTATTAGATAGAATTTTCTTTATCAGTTACCTGCAGACAGTTTTGATTTTGTACATTAGTACAATAGTATACTGAGATATTTACATTCAGTTATTTATATTTATATACGTGGCTGTTATGAAAAGCAACTTTCTGTGCATTCAAGGATGTGTGTTTTCTGAGATTCCATCCCATGACTTTGCTGTTGCTAGAG
The DNA here is from genome assembly GCF_949319135.1 of Squalius cephalus. Classification (NCBI taxonomy): domain Eukaryota; kingdom Metazoa; phylum Chordata; class Actinopteri; order Cypriniformes; family Leuciscidae; genus Squalius; species Squalius cephalus. Next base: position 14,846,204 of record NC_137127.1, on the reverse strand, counting down.
CCGTGCTCTGCTGGGACAGACGATCCTGCTCGATGGTGTAATCAGTTAACATGTGGTGGGTCTCTGTTGTTCAGGTACATTTAACTTATTACTTAATTGCCATCCACAGGGGTTTCACACCTGGAAGAGAAACAGAGCCCAATTACCTGCCTCATTTCAGGCCCACATACTGTAAACACACTTATGCTGGCCTCTAAAAGAAACTCACTGTATTAATAATTTCCATGTACCACCTCTGTGAATTTAAAGCCAGTGTTTTCCTCTTGGTCTGTTGCACCCCTGAGGAATGACTGGACAAGGTATTTAGTGATTAGCATAATCATTAGATTAGTCAAGAGCAGGCTAATTGAGCTGAGTAATGGGACCTTACACGATATATGAGTGTGTGAGTATGCATCAGAATTTGCTAGTTCAAATAGTCTTATAAGAGAAAAACTGAAACTGATTTAGATTAATATTAGTAATATTCTTAAAGTCGTCACAATACGGAATTAGCGATAATATTTTCTTGCCTATTGTTATGTACACTCACCTAAAGGATTATTAGGAACACCATACTGTGTTTGACCCCCTTTCGCCTTCAGAATTACCTTAATTCTACGTGGCATTGATTCAACAAGGTGCTGAAAGCATTCTTTAGAAATGTTGGCCCATATTGATAGGATAGCATCTTGCAGTTGATGGAGATTTGTGGGATGCACATCCAGGGCACGAAGCTCCCGTTCCACCACATCCCAAAGATGCTATATTGGGTTGAGATCTGGTGACTGTGGGGGCCATTTTAGTACAGTGAACTCATTGTCATGTTCAAGAAACCAATTTGAAATGATTCGAGCTTTGTGACATGGAGCATTATCCTGCAGGAAGTAGCCATCAGAGGATGGGTACATGGTCAGGGATGGACATAGTCAGAAACAATGCTCAGCTAGGCCGTGGCATTTAAACAATGCCCAATTGGCACTAAGGGGCCTAAAGTGTGCCAAGAAAACATCCCCCACACCATTACACCACCACCACCAGCCTGCACAGTGGTAACAAGGCATGATGGATCCATGTTCTCATTCTGTTTACGCCAAATTCTGACTCTACCATCTGAATGTCTCAACAGAAATCAAGACTCATCAGACCAGGCAATATTTTTCCAGTCTTCAACTGTCCAATTTTGGTGAGCTCATGCAAATTGTAGCCTCCTTTTCCTATTTGTAGTGGAGATGAGTGGTACCCGGTGGGGTCTTCTGCTGTTGTAGCCCACCCGCCTCAAGGTTGTGCGTGTTGTAGCTTCACAAATGCTTTGCTGCATACCTCAGTTGTAACGAGTGGTTATTTCAGTCAAAGTTGCTCTTCTATCAGTTTGAATCAGTCGGCATTCTCCTCTGACCTCTAGCATCAACAAGGCATTTTCGCCCACAGGACTGACGCATACTGGATGTTTTTCCCTTTTCACACCATTCTTTGTAAACCCTAGAAATGGTTGTGCGTGAAAATCCCAGTAACTGAGCAGATTGTGAAATACTCAGACCGGCCCGTCTGGCACCAACAACCATGCCACGCTCAAAATTGCTTAAATCACCTTTCTTTCCCATTCTGACATTCAGTTTGGAGTTCAGGAGATTGTCTTGACCAGGACCACAGCCCTAAATGCATTGAAGCAACTGCCATGTGATTGGTTGATTAGATAATTGCATTAATGAGAAATTGAACAGGTGTTCCTAATAATCCTTTAGGTGAGTGTATCGAGTGAAACTTGCGAGAAACAGTGAAACGGGCGAGACTTGGTTTTGTCCATGTTGGATGGTTGGATTGTTGTGGTTTGCTTTTGCTGTGATCTCATGCGAGTGACAGGTTGTCCCGCCCTCACGTCAGTAAACACGTCATCAGAGAGCAGATGTTGCTGCAAGAGGGATGGGAAGTTATTTTTATTAAAGATTACGAGGACACATGCATAGATATTGAAATGCATGGAAAATAGAATTGTCATCGTTCAATTTCATGGTGACTTTGACACTTTAAAGTTCGTTATTGACCTTATTACACTAGCGTTCAAAAGTTTAGGGTCGGTAAAAGTCTCTTATTCTCACCAAAGCTGCATTTATTTGATCAAAAACACAATAAAAAGCTATAATATGGTCGAATATTACTAAAATTTAAAATAACTGTTTTCTATTTTAATATATTTTAAAATGTAATTTATTCCTGTGATGGTAAAAGTGATTTTTCAGCATCATTACTCCAGTCTTCCTCTATGTCACATGATCCCTCAGAAATCATTCTGATTTGCTGCTCAGGAAACATTTCTTTCTATTATCAATGTTGAAAACAGTTGTGCAGCTTGATATTTGTGTGGAAATCATGATTAATGAAATGATTAATTTCATGATGAATAGAAAGTTAAAAAGAACATTTATTTGAAATAGAAATATTTTGTAATATTATAAATCCCTTTGTCACTTTTGATCAATTTTAAGGCATCCTTGCTAAATGAAACTATTCATTTCTTCTTCTTTTTTTTAAAGCGTACCGACCCCTAACTTTTGAATGGTACAATAGTGTAGTTTTTAATGATCATATTTATGTTGGAAGACTTCGGGATGATATGTAGAGCAACAGGTGTTACAAACATCCAGGAACAGCAAAGTTTCTGTGCACTTTCCCACATTTTTCTCTTATCATGTCCTGGGGCTAAGAAAAAATAGCATATATTTTCTCAGTACCTTTCCATGATTGATTGAGTTTCTTAACACCAAGCAGGCGTCGTTGACATGTAACTGTACACCTGCTTGTTGCAGTGGTCTCAAGATCAATGAAAATGTGATTTCTCATGAAATGAGCCTCTTAACATCTACACCTGACCATTGAAGATGGATTGCAGTTCCTTGGGTCTATGATCATAGGTAATAATTAAAATGTTTTATGGTGCACTCAGTCTGCTCAGGTATTTGGTTCCATCACCAAAGCAGAGTATCACACTAAGGGCATCCATGTCATCTACAGCCTCTCTATATACAGTCAACTTAAGAATCTAATGCATGTCTCTCCACCTCTATCACAATGTCTCTGTGCACATTAAAATCAGATGGGGGTGTGATTGGTTTAATCAGAAACAATCAGGCAAAGCACATAAATCTGAATCCCATCGCTATCCATTTGCACTGTGTTTGTTGTTGTAGAAGCTGGGCCTCCATTTCAGATGGTGCGACTCAGGTGGAAGGTGTCTTCTGTCTTTGTGTCTGCCAACAGATAGAACTGGAGACCTTATATAAACTCCATTCACTTAGCATCCCATTACTCACCCAACTGAAGAAAATGCACATGAGGCCTAAATGCAATCTATGGACTGAGAGAAATGAAAAACATAATGGTTAGTTAATGCATTTTTTGTGATATTGAGCCAGCTGGTATTTATTTACCAGTGGCTCCAGATTTTCAGCCATTATTAAATCCCACCCTATTAATACATTGTATCATTGTGCAAGGGCAATTTAATGTAATGTAGTGCGTGTTGTGTTTTATTATAGGGTACACGAAATGTGATTGATTTGATCTTTATACCATGTGACAAGTTGTGCTTTTAGTTTTCGATGTGAAAAACAGTTGGCTACATGGCAACCCGCATGCTACTTTGCTTGCTACAGAGCTGTTGGATGGAGGCAATTTCATTAAGCTATTTAATGCTTCATCCATCATCAGATGCCCTTAAAATTCCATTTAAATCAGGTATTGGATTTTTGCAGGTATATTAAATAAGAATGGGTGCCATATGGGTCTCATTTTACCCTTTAAAGGACAAGTTCGGTATTTTACACATAAAGCCCTGTTTACAGATCGTTTCTGATGAAATAGAACGGTTAAGATTAAACTTTTGACAGATGCTGCTGTCGCGAGAATTTTAGGTTTATTTCGCTTTCCCCTCCCCCCTCAAGAATGGTAGTCTATGTGCACTGGAACAATCCTTCATAAAACGCATTAAACTTTCATTTAAAAAGAGATGAAACTCACCGAGTGGTCAGGGGTGTTCACTGATATGCTCATACAAAAATCGCTGCAAAAGATGCTTTCCAACAGGTTTTATCATAGTTTTTGTCCAACTCCATTGACTTGCATTGAATGTGCTGTGTGAGGTACGGTATTACTCCGCCGCTTCTTCTTCTGCTTCTTCTGTGTATTCAGTGAAATGCCAGTGGTTTGCTTGCAATTGGCAAATGTGCATTATCGCCACCAACTGGGCTGGAGTGTCTATTATTCAAGCTCTCAACGGAAGAATCTACGGGTGTGAGACGTTTGGAAAAATAGATCCACAGTTTTACAACGAATGGTAAAACACCTGTTGGAAAGCATCTTTTGCAGCGATTTTTGTATGAGCATATCAGTGAACACCCCTGACCACTCGGTGAGTTTCATCTCTTTTTAAATGAAAGTTTAATGCGTTTTAGGAAGGATTGTTCCAGTGCACATAGACTACCATTCTTGAGGGGGGGGGGGGGGGGGGGGGGGGGGGGGGGGGGGGGGTGGGAAGCGAAATAAACCTAAAATTCTCGCGACAGCAGCATCTGTCAAAAGTTTAATCTTAACCGTTCTATTTCATCAGAAACGATCTGTAAACAGGGCTTTATGTGTAAAATACCGAACTTGTCCTTTAAGTAAAAAAGAATAAAAATCGCATACATAAAGAAACTTAAACTTAAATAAAAAACTAAAAGTTTTTAGAGTTATTAGATGCACATGATAAGTTATATAAGCTTGTATAAGTAAAGTTTGGAGAATACAAGCTTTTGACCGTTACTGTATTTTTAATATAACATAATATTATAGTTCATTTAAAATAAGTCAACAAACAAGTTGCAAGGAGTGTGGAGTATATGATGTATGTAAGTATGGTATGTAAGAAACATGGTATATGAAACCTTTTTGATTCCCATATTGATATTGATACTCTTGATCATGTGTATCCAATAACTCTTATGACCTACAAAAAACACCACTGAATATGCGCAGTAAGAACCCATACAAACAAGTTAAATACCATCAAATGTCTAATTAACACAAATAATTATGATAATAAAATGAAAATAATGAAAATCTGTATTATTTCAAAATAAATATATTTTTAAAAATCATTTTATTGGAATACAATAATAAGGAATTATTAAAGACCCTTGTTCTGAAAAATGACCTTGATATGCTGCTGTGCTTCATAAAGAGTGGGGTAAAATTCCACATTATACACAATATATTTCTATTATCCGAATACAGTATGTTTAGTTGCTCTACAAACAATCAAATCCCTGCTTAATCACTTATACAACAATACTTGACATTTTAAACCTATAACCTCAGTCAAAACCCTCAGTGTCTCTTAAAGCAGTATTGGTGAGCATTTACCTAATCCTCTGACCGCACTTCGACCATGTGTTTGGGATGGAATTATCTTGTGGTTCCACACCAGGCCTTGGTTTAACTCCCTACTTAAGACGTGCTAAAATCTGCAGCAGCAACTGTTGATTTCACAGCCGTTCAAATGCCCACAGGGATTCATTTTAGGCTGGTCAAACGGCTCCTTAAATCAGTCCGGTCATATTAAATTACATGGTTAGATTGCTTCATTATCCTGGTTTTAACATTGAGCTGTTTGTGAACAACGGCTGCCTGTTCGTTTGACGCTTATGCTGTTTCGCTGCTGCTAAAAGCATTAGGCTAATACTCAAGTCACACATTAACGTTCGATTGACTGGTTTTTGTGGTGCTGTTGCTGATATTGTGCATGGCAATATGTGTGCTGACAGAAAAGGACACAAAATGAAAGCATATAGCAGGACAGTATAGTGTTGATAAATGCACAAATCAGTCATTAAAGTCCATGATACAGTATATAATCAGACATGATGCCATTAATCAAAGCTCATAGGATAGCCCTTTCGACCTCACCCTACAAACCTGTCGAAACTGAGCCCCAGTGTGGATCATTACTCAACATGCAGGAGGTTTAAAGCTGAATGAGGTGACAGGGTTCTGAGGTGAGATCGAACAATGGCTGCTCTGGAGAGGGAAATGATCTGGACTGGAGGTCACACTCACACACCTGCTTTAGGTGGGTACACTGGTGTTTTAGAGACCCTGGAGTGTGAAAATAGTCTCATTCCAAGCTTATCTCACAGAAAACCTGACTTTATTGGTGTAGTTCATGACTGGATTTGTAAGCACAGCCTGTGAGAGTTCTAGCTAGTAGACCATCAGAATGACATATGCCCTCATAAGATGCCAATGCATTTACCTCCAAGGTTATAAAATATCACTGGTTTTACTACTTATTGGGGTTCTAATGGTTGAAATTTATGGTCTCATTACAGAAATATTTAAATGACACAATGCACAAAAAAAATTCAAAACCAACAAAGAATAAAAAATAAAAAAGATGACGTGCAGAACAGAGGTTGCATCATTTATTACACATTTAACTTTGGTGTCTAAGACTGAAGTACAATGAGAAAAGCATCTATGGTATGCAAGTCTTAGATATAAACAGCAAAAAATATGATTTATAATATAGCAGAGCATTAGAGCTGCAGTTTTTCTATTTTGCATTTTTCTAATTTGATACACTCTGTGGTTTGAGACACCTTTTTGTAAGCAATTAATACTTTTATTTAGCAAAGGATGCATTAAATTGATAACTGTAAGTGATAGTTACGAAAGATTTATATTTCAAATAAATGCAGTTTTTTTTTTTTTGTTGTACTTTGTATTCCATCAATGAATCCTGAAAATATCTGGTTTCCACAAAAACATTAAGCAGTGCAACTGTTTTATAAAATTTAATAATAATAATATGTGTTTTTTAAGCACAAAATCAGCATATTAGAATGATTTCTAAAGCATCATTTGACACTGAAGACTGGGTTAATGGCTTGCCATCACAGGAATAAATTACATTTATTCAAATAGAAAGCAGATAAATTATAATAATATTTTGTAATAACACTGTTTTTTGATCAAATAAATGCAGCCTTGGCAAGCATAAGAGATTCTTAAACAGTATAACATCGTATACAGAACAACATTTCAAAATGTATTAACTTTCAGTGATTTTGAAAGTGAGTATCCATTAGTAAAGTATCCTTTCATTTGATCAATATGATATTATCTGAAAATAAGCTCAAGTATATGATCAATACACTTTGAGTGCACTTTTCACAACGAAAAATGATCATCAAAAGCAAAAGCACCACGACTGCATGAAGCTTATACACATTTATGGCCATTCTGTGCAGCTCATGGTTTACTGGGGTTAAAGTTTCTCTGCCTTCACAGTCGCTAATTAATTCCACCCTTGTGTTTTTACCCCCCTATGTTAATGGTGAAAATAAAAAACTTTATTACGCTGATTAAATCCACTCAAGCTTTCCTTTTGAAGTTTTATGTCATTTATAAAAAAAGAAACATAACACAAACAAAAAGCTGGTGGGGACACGTTGCCATTCTATCAAAGACGAATCATAATGAACAGTGCATAAGTACACATTTTATCAATTACATTCTGAGTACAGCACAAAGGCACAGTAAACACATATGCTGATTAAAAATAAATAAACACATTTGATGGTCTTGCTACGACTGGTCGTTCACATAAACAAACCTTGCTTCTTCTACTTTATCATTTAAATCAAATAACTGAAATGTCAAAGGTCTGATGTGTTCAGGTTTAGAAGTGGTTTTTAATGTTAAACAGTGTGTGTTTGTGCATAACTGAGAACCTACAAAAAGGGGTTTAGAAAAGATTTACATATAAATACATAATCTGAACATTTGTTTGGAAATTTGGGAAGTTCATGAAAGTCCATGGATTTGGAGAAAGTATGGTTGTCACTTTTTTGTCTTTGTCGAACAGAAATTTCTAGTTCCGGACAAGAAACCTAATGGCCAGTAAAAGCTAGTTCCCGTATCTGCAGGCACGCATTATCAGTGCAGTGTTAAACATAATCTGCACAACAGAGCTGTGAAAAATCTGAGACCCTGTAAAACGAGGTGGCTTGGTCACTATAATGGCTGTTAACAACCTGCAAGCTTGCATGTTATGGCTACCATGGGAACAGGGACTGAGATGTTTCTCTGCTAGTGTGGTAATTTGGTAAGTCTGGGGAAGAGTTTAATACAGCAAGAAATTAAGTGTAAAAGGAAAAGAGAAGTAAACTGACTCCTTGTAGGATTTTAAGGATAGGACGCAGAGGATTTGTGCTGAATGTCACTGTTTTTAGGGTTTATTTTGGGAGCAGGTATGTCCAGTCATCATTTCTGATCTGTATGATGAACATTTGAAAGAAAAATTAATTATCAGAACTCATTTCACATCTCAATTAATTGTAATTTTGATATAATCTCTTGGCAGGACCTGTGAGGGAAAAAAAGTACAACCAACCACAATAATTTATTATGCCATATAATACCTGGTATTAAGATGCGTTTTGGTTGATCGGATCACATGTGGAAATGCTAAATACAGGTGTAAACGATAAAAGTCTAAAACATTTTGAGCTTGTCCATATTTGACCACTTCCAGAGGTAGTCGGAAAACGCATTCGACCGGATTCGTCCCATTAATTTTTTGTAAAAACTGGATAGGGTCGCTAAAGACCCGAGGTGTGTAACAGTGATGACTGAATAAGTGCAATTCACCTTTATTTCACAAGGTAGCAATGTCACAATGATGAAGTGATGTTTCAGTCATAGTTACCGCAGGCAGAAAACAAAAGAATAGGAAGTATCATCAGCAAAACTTGAAATGGCTCTGCGATTTACTGCAGAACAAGCAAGAATGCATTCAAATAAGTGTCACTGTCACTTGATGGTGGATCTTCAAGAAGCTGTCAGTGATCAAAATATAAATGTTTAAGATGTTGCAAATTATAGTTTTGAGAATAATGTTTGAGATCGTGAATATGATCCAGATGCTGATTGTACTCAGATCCTGTGAGCAAACACAAACACACTGGCAAGAAACTAAGAAAAGACAAGAGAATAAATATACCAAAGAAAAAGTCCAGAGACCTAACAGTATAAGCATGAACAAGTTTTTTTGAGAAAAAACTGAACCCTTCCAAGCTCCAAAATGTAACAAAATATGCTTTATTGTATTCTTCTGTAATTGTTACTCTAATATCAGGAGAGTTTTGTATTATCGCAAAAGGTAGAGATCCATCCGTGCTATAGACCCGGGTCTCTAAAGACCTGAATGTGTAATAGTGATTGGCGAAACATTCACTCATTTAAGGGTTAAACTGTCGGCTGAAGAAGACCCCAGTTTGGTTTGAAGACGAAAACATACCAAGCACAACGTTCTCTCACCATTCCTGATTTCTAGCAGGCGCTCACCGCGTTCGGCATAGTCTTGCGGCTGTCAGAGCAGAAACGTAAGCTGCTGCTTCATGTGTGTTTTTTTGTTGTCTCCGGATGCATTCATATGTAAATTGTGTGAGCTTATTTCATCCATTAGATCGAAAGATCTGAAAAAGCCAATTCATTTACAAACGCTGATAGCCTACTCTTGGACAAAAACACTCAGCGGGCTCCAGAACAACTCAGGTTGAAGATCAAACAGGTCTTAGTTTTAATCAGCAGACACATATGCAGATTGAGGAACGAAGGATTAGATGAGTCAGACAAACAAGATCAAGACCAGGCAGGCAATAAAAATGGAATAACTAATCAGTCAGAATAGCGTGCGGTGGTCACACTCAAATGTACTGTTTAGTAACAAAGCTGGCTTGCAGGAAAGTTGAGAACCAGAGTCAGGAATGAAACTGATGGCCAAACCAAGGAGAGAAATTCGACGTTGAGAGAAAACATGTAACACAGGAACCACAACACCAACTGGGCAGAGAACAAAAGAAATAACTAAAATGGAATTAATAAAATCTGACTGAATTGACCGAGTGGTTCATGTGAGCAAACACAAACACACTGGCAAGAAACTAAGAGAAGACAAGAGAATAAATATAGCAAAGAAAAAGTTCAGAGACCTAACAGTTTAAGCATGAACAAGGTCTGCAGAATTACAAAGTAGTCTTGAGTTTCCTCCAGGAAAGTTCCCGGAATCTCTTTTTTTTGTTGGCCTTCCTATGGTGGACAAACTTAGTGTCACGGGTGGTTGCAGGAAGACAGAACAAGATGAAGGTATCTTTTCAACACGAAGGTTTGATGATGATGATGATGATGATGTTACCGATGATGTATGAACCGATGATAGTTCTGGTCAATCGGTTTATGTATTTACTCTTTCATTATCTGACTCTGCCTCGAAATGATAAGAAAAAAATGTTGCCATTGTTAGTGTTTACACCTGAGAAGCTGAAACTCACAGTTGGGTGTGACATTTCTGAAACACGCTTAAAGTGGCGACCAATCAAAAACACACAGATCCAGCCGGCCAATCAGAACACATTGCGCTTTTCGGAAGGAGGAGCTTCATAGAGATATGTACTAAACAGGGGTGTGTTTCCCAAAAGCCTCGTTAGCTAACTATGGTCGCAAGTTCCATCGTTATCAGCATAGTTCAACGAGTCGGCGTTTCCCAAAACCATCGTTCTAACGAACATTCGCAAACAGCATCGCAAAGTTGTGTGTTTGGAACAACAGCTCTCGACCTGTGGTTAGAAGCAGAGTTTCTTGTTAGCATGACATGTGGACTTAATAAATCCTTGCCTTGAGCAAAATAAGCAAGCTGACATTCATTACAAACTGTATCTTTTATTTAGAATACATACAAATGTAATTTACGTCCTTTAGTTTGTCAAGAGATTTAAAGCACCGTTTTTGAAGAGTGCGCATGTGCGAACGTGCTCTACCACGTAAGAATGGTAGAGCTCTACCACGTACCACGCCTATGATTGAATCTGGAAATAAAGCAAAATAACTGAGAAAAATAGTCCTCAGATGCCATGTTCGTAATTTATAGTAAAATATATAGCATTAATTTGATATCAAACAGATTCATTAAAGAAAGTTATTACTCGACCACCTGCATGACATCATTAACCAACGTGGTTGAACGACCAATGACAATACGGTTTCGGGAAACAGTCGTGACTAGCTAGTTGATTTCTTCAGCGATGCATTGTACTATGGTAGGTAAGCAGAGAGGGTTACACTTTATTTTAAGGTGTCATTGTTACAGTGTAATTATACATTTAAGTACTGTGTAATATTAAGAAACTACATGTACTTATAGGGTTAGGGTATGATTAGGATTTGGTTGAGGACTATTTGCATGTAATTATGCATAATTTACTGTTATTAGTAAGTACATGTAACATATGTAACAAAGACACTGTAAAATAAAGTGTTACCGCAGAGAGTTACGTCGTTGTACGGGAAACCCAGGGTTGTGTTTCCCAAAAGCATGGTTAGAATGTTGGTAAACCATAACAACCATATAGTTGCTTTTGGAAAACGCACCCCTGATCGTTAATGACAGACTGGAAAGAGAGGTTCTGCAATAATGAAAAAGATGTTTAAAAAAGTGTTTTTTGAACATTCAAGCATGAAAACCTATTCTACCAGACCTCAAAAACAAAATCAAGACTTAGTAAAAGGGCATAGGGTAGAGAGGGGGAAATCGCCCCCCTACTGTTTTCCCAAAATAACCAATAGATAAAGTCAAGATATGTTTTTGTTGTTGCTATGGTCTAAGTTGACACGAGTGATGTAGAAGTATTCACTGTGAAGCTTACACTGGCGATGTACCTGAGAGAAAATGGATTTCACAGTAAGTGATTAATTTTCAGCATTAAGAAAAAAAGTGTTTTAAAGCTTGTTGTTTTGCAGAACATCACAGTTATATATGATATGAGAATAGTCAGGCCTGTAGTTAGGGCTTACATGTTATTTAAGGAAAATATAATTATATTTTAGAATGACAATTTTTTTTTTCAAACCTAGTCTGTGGGGTAAAACGCACCCAGCAACTTGGGGTAAAATGCCCCCAGGGGGCATCGCTTCCAACTAACTTGTAGTTATGGTCTGAACATCACATTCTTTGTTCTTCCATCAAATGTAATCTAACTAGGTGATTGAATAAAAATATTTGGACTTTATATTTAAAAATTACCTCAAGTTAGCATCAGCTAGCTAATTAGCTAGACAGTTAGCATCAGCTAACAATATTTTTCAAATATAGGCTGATTTTCAGCATGTTTCATTAATAAATATTCATATTTATCTATTGTTATTTTGGCTTTTTTTTAATTTTAAGCTAAAACTGATTGAACTCTGATTTTGCTGTAAATATATAAAGCAAATTGCTTTTTTCAGAATGGGGGCCTTTTACCCCACCTGTGGTACAAATTTAATTTTTGTTAAAAATCTAATAACATGAAAACTCTGGACATTTTTCACACTTGGTTTATAATTGATGTCATTGTCACTGAAAACTAGACACATTTAACTTTTGTTTCACAGAAAAAAAATTACACAGTCCCTAAGGGGGTCATTTACTCTATCATGGCCTCTTAAAAAATTAAGGTTAGAATCCAATTGGGATTCAGAATGTTGTACAGCATCTACCATCAGGAGCTAACTGGACAAATGGTTGCAAATATGAAAAAAAAGAAAGAAATATTTTTGACAGTAATTTAAAATATAGTCATTATTGACAACAATCTGGACAACTTGAGGTTTAGTCAGATATCATTATGTTAGACTTCGCAACAGTGTTTCTGGCACAAAACAATGAACAATGACAAGTCTTGATGTCCGATTCACGGACAAATTACTACGATCCGGTTCTTGTTAATGAGTCTGTCAAAAGAATGCATGAGGCGGCCTTGAACTGGCTTGAGTTAGCGGTTTGAATCAGACTTAGAGGACCCTTTGATTTCACAATTGACTCCCTCACTGAACTGCCACAAGCAATTTTTCACCTATGTTCAATTTTAAATGAATGAATTAAAAACAATTTTGGAAGACAATTAAACAATTATGCTTTCCATGCAGAATAAACAGGGTTAAATATTATTTCAAAGCCATTTTGCCACTTGTCATTGCCACTTGTCACTTGTCTATTTGCACACATGGCGTATGACAGTCAGTCTGCACGAGTAAGACAGTGAACATCTGAGTCTGAACCATCTGGACATCACTGTACCTTGGCAGCTGTGCTTGGATAATCACAGACCGTAAACACACAGTAGCTTATATACAAACAATAATGAGCTGTGTTAGACAGCCAAAGGACAGCTCTGAGATATGAGCGCTCTGCCTCGTCGCTACAGATGGCTTCGCTAGATCATGATGCCTTGAATCTACTTTTAGCTTCACAAGCATCAAGCAGCCAAATGGTTCACTTCATCCTACGCTTAATGGAAATGGCCACGGTTTTCCGGTGGAGTGAAAAATATAACATATAATTAATATGCTCATGGCATGAAAGGCATAACTTTTCAAATTCAAAAACTCAGTAGTCTATGCTTCAAGGAAATTGGTTCAAATAACATGTGGAGGATGTTAAATCACTATGAAAAGCTATACTATAAAGGGACAAGACAACCGTTGTTTCAAACTTGTATGAATTTATTTCTTCTGCTGAACACAAAAGAAGATATTTTGAAGAATGTCAGTAACCAAACAGTTGATGGGCCCTATTGACTTCCATAGTAAGGGGGAAAAATACTATGGAAGTGAACTATTTACTGTTGGGTGAACTATCCCTTTCAGCTAAATTATGTAAGCATGGTCACCTGATAATACAAATTCTGCCATCAATTACTCACTCTCATGTGTTCCCAAACCTGTATGACTTTCTTTCTTCTGTAACACAGAAGCAGATTGCCTGAAGAATGTTCACAGTGCAAATAGCAACCAGAGGCTGTCAAGCTGCAAAAACGATAAAAGCAACAATTAAAAAAAGCCATGAATACTTTGGAAGAGACTGAAATCATTTTTATCGTTTTTGAAAATCCTTTTTAATAGTGCAAATTAGATTTGAGAACAATGGTGAAAATACTTTTTTAACACATGCTAAATGAATTGTAGCAAAGTTAAAGTCTTAGGGAAGAAGGCGGCGGGATTCGCTGAACGTTCAACATAATTTTAATGACCAAAATAAACAATCAACAATACAAAAGTAAACAAAACAAGTAATAAAAACTCAGTGAGTGTTTTAGCGCAATTTTCTGACGTCATGGGATCACAACACTAACGCCGCCTTCACACTGGCAGTTGAAATCAGCTCCGATACGGCAGCGAAACGACCGGAAGTCATTCATTTCCTATGGAGATTCGCAGACCGCATGCGAATGGGTCCGAACCAGGTGCGAACGAGTGCGGTGCGAAAAAAAATCGTGTCCGTTGGCCATCCGGATGCGTTCAAAAAATTGAACTCTTGCGAAAGGCTACGGACGGTTTCTATCCGAAAATCCCAACGGAAGTTAGCGTTGCTATGGTACTGATAAACAAACCTGGATTCTTAACTTTTAATAAAATAAATAATGATTTTATAACGATTAGTTGTCATGTCATTTTTTTATTTTCATGATGTTTTAACGTTATTAGGGCAGTTAATACAATTAAATAATTCAATATTTAAATATACTCGCTTCCGAGGCTTCCGACCACTGATCTATATAATGACATATATACACACATATATATATATATATATATATATATATATATATATATATATATATATATATATATATAATGTCATTCTATATAGATCAGTGCTTCCGACGCTTTTCACCGTTGTGTACGACGTCCGCTGGGGGCGTATTGCGTATTACGGAGCTGCTTTCAACTGCCAGTGTGAAGGCGGCGTAAGAGATAGTAAATCTTTTCCTGGATTTTTTTTGTGCGTTCCCGAGATTAGACCTTCCTTAACATAATGCCGAAAACCCGAAGTCTCTAGGTGGTCTGGTTGAGGAGTAGATAGAAGTACAAGTTTGGTGCGCACAGACAGAACAGAAATCATGAGTTAACAATCGCAATTTTGTCCGGTGGAAAATTGCGCTAAAAACACAACATATAGTCCAGGCCTGGTCCTCTCTCGTCTTGCACTGTCGTCACTCCTCCTTTTATCCTCCCGGATCTCCTTCCATGAGACTCGAGACCGGTCCGCTCCGTTCCCACGGCTCTCGGCCCCGCCCTGCTTGAACTATAAAAAACATTATACAAATTACGTATTTATAGTTGTCTCTGCACATTGAGCTGGTATATAAAGTATTTTAATATTGAAAATATGGCTTTGAAGTCACTGATGCGAGGCATTGTTTGAAGAGGAGACTTCTTATTGTAGATAGCAATCCCTTAATGAAGAACCACAGGATATTTGGTCTCTCATTACCAATGTAATGAGTTTTCTGAAGTAACATCTGAGATACAGACAGGAAAGGTCACAAGGACAAAGCAATATGTTGTTTTTCATTTTGTTTAATTTACTCGTTATTCATTTGTTATTGTGATCTTTTTCATGAGAAACTTGAGGTGGTTTTCGAGAAAAACTGCAGTGCCCATAATAAATACGATTTTTAAAGAAAATCCATTAACATCATTTACCAAACCAACAATTCAAAATGTGAAATGAGTTTTGGAAACGCAGATGTGAAGTGAACAAAAGTTATTTGGTCCATATGGAGCCCGGCAACAAATACGAAATGATTTTATCCATGTATTCAGTCACTCCTCCAAAATAGAATCCATTAGAAAAGAAAGAGTTTACAAGATAACACGCCGAATGGGGAATGAAAAATGTAATTGCTCTATGAATCAAGAGAAATCCGCTGCAATTCCTCATACACACAGTAGGACTCGGATAAGAACGGTCCTGGGAACAAAGGGCAGAGAGGCTAATTTATTTTTAACTATCTCATGCATAACACAGTTCTCATGGTTTTCAGTCTGACCTCTATGAGAAACACACTTAACTAG
Source organism: Squalius cephalus (assembly GCF_949319135.1). Classification (NCBI taxonomy): domain Eukaryota; kingdom Metazoa; phylum Chordata; class Actinopteri; order Cypriniformes; family Leuciscidae; genus Squalius; species Squalius cephalus. The sequence goes on along the minus strand of NC_137127.1, from coordinate 14,830,292 downwards.
CTATAGCGTTGTTTTTCCCCATTGAAACGTCACATGAATGTTTCTCCAATACATGTACAGCAATATACAGTGGTGCTATGGGGCAGTGACATGTTCATAACTTTACAACAGTATATAAATTACTCAACTGCTCTCCAGCTTCAAACAAATTACAATTAAAGTCCTGATGGTCAAACTGAGACTAATCTGTAATGCTTCTCAGCTTCATGAAAGCCAAAAGATACTGGATCAAAGGAACTTTACAGTGAAGAATATTTGAAAATCATATTTGAAATCTCAGTGCATACTTGCATACATACATGCATGTTTGATGTCAGCTGTTTTGTTGTTTTATGTCATTTAAATATAATAAAATTACGGTCACACTTTAGATCAGGGTCCAATTCTCACTCACTATTAACTAGGATTTTGCCTCAATAAACTCCTAATTTCTGCTTATTATCATTTAGTAAGGTTGTTGTTCAATTTAGGTATTGGGTAGGATTAAGCTGCTGAAAATTCAGTGTTGCCAGCACAGAAATAAATTACATTTAAAATATATTAAAGTATAAAATTATATCTTTAAATTGTAATAATATTTCACAATTTTATCGCATTTACTTTTGGATCAAACAAATGCAGCCTTGGTGAGCATAAGAGACTTCTTGTTAAAATGTTACTGACCCCAATTTTTTGAATGGTAATTATAGGCTATATGTAATGCAGGGTGATCTAAAAAAAAAAAAAAAAAAAAAGGAGAGCTGGATCCAAATGCAGTTATTTAATTTAACAGAATATAAATAAAACATTTACATTTAATAAAACATTTATCATAACATTGCAAACACGGGAACTGGAAAAACAGGGAAACAGAATGAGCACCCAAACAAAACATCGACAAGAATCAACAAGAAACAAACAAGGCAAACAAGACACACCTGGGAATAATCACAGAACTGATCAACTAGAAAAACTACAAAGGACTACAATAATGGCACACAGGACAGGAAACAGGGTAAAATGCAAACTAAAAGTCCAATTAAGAAAACACATGAAGCACAAACCAGGGAACACATAACAATTTGTATTTCGAGATTAACTAAATTTTCAGAATGAAATTCCAAACCTGCCACCAAAATATTTGGGTTGTTGCTTGGGTGTTCTGATGCGTAGTTAGGCAGATGGGTCATTACTCGGGCATTATATAGTGGTTGCTAATGTGCAGTTCTTCAATGTAAACTTGTGATATTTTTAGCCCACCAAAAAAAGTCTCATCACATAACAGCACACCTATTCTTAACATTTCTAAACCAATAAACAAAACTAAGAAAAAAATCAACTATATACGTTAAACCAATAATCTGTTTGTCTAAAACTTGTGTATTGTGTCTTGTGCTTGTGTCTGAACATGGTCAAATGGTGTAGCAGAGATTGTTATAGTGTTAAAGGCCATCGTGAGTCTGACACAGAGCTTGCTTCCTTGTACATCGTCTGTTATATTAATGTCATAATACCTAATACATTCCTCTTTTTGAGGTCTGCATGAAAAAGTAGAATTTATTAAATGCAATATTTTCCAAAGAACATTATTTTCTTCTTTTTGATTTAAATAAAATTACTTAAAGGAGAACTCCGGTCAATTTTAACATTGAGCTCATTTTTTTGTAAATTTGGAGTGCTGTCAGTACAGAGAACAACGACAAAAATCGGTGTTGCCTACACCGTGTTATCCTCTTTTTAAAATTTGCACCCTGTTGACTTCAATGGGGCAAGTTTTAAACCTGCTTTTAGCGCACATACCTGTATTTACTTCCTGTTTTCGGTCGAAGTCCACAGTAATCGATTGTCGAGTTCACGCGCGTGGTCATAGGTAACTAAACCTATGCACGTGAACTCGACAATCGATTACTGTGGACTTCGACCGAAAACAGGAAGTAATTACAGGTATGTGCGCTGGCTGAATTAACATCACTTTTATTCATATCTTTCACATCTACTGCAGTCAGATTCACCCGTGTTAACTGTGAAGGAATCACTCACATGGCTGGGCACTTGTAATGACACATCAAGGATGTTAAGAGGCTAAAAGCAGGTTTAAAACTTGCCCCATTGAAGTCAACAGGGTGCAAATTTTAAAAAGAGGATAACACGGTGTAGGCAACACCGATTTTTGTGTTGTTCTCTGTACTGACAGCACTCCAAATTTACAAAAAAATGAGCTCAATGTTAAAATTGACCGGAGTTCTCCTTTAAAAGGCAAAGAGAAGTTATATTTAAAAAAAAAAAAAACTATTCATCAAGTATTATTCAAAAATTATTTCACTACCTGGAAGATCTATTATTACTAACATCGTTGCACTCTTTACGGGACAATAATGATGAGGTAAAATTTACCTCTGTATTGACTTACAAATTGCTGCCTGCTTTTATTTCAGGTCCATAGTCTGTCTCCATTTAAAGGAAAATGAAGATAAATTTATTCCTAACATTTTCTTTCATCCCACTAAAGTGCTATTACATTAGCTATGCAAATGGAATACATATTGAATTATTAAATATTTCTATTCCCTTTGTCAACCTGATGCTGACGGTAAAATGAGTCACAATTCAAGATTGCAATCAAAATCCTAGTGCCAAATGGCAGGTTAGACAATTCCTACATGCCTTAGCTGCTGCATAAGAGAAGTCTTCAAATAAAGCAAGCAAATTGTTTCATTCCAATAGGTCAAAACAGATGAAGCCACCAGACGTCCAAGCTGTCTGCGACAGTGTGAGATTAATAGAGTCTCAGAGACCTCTCTTAACGGGAACATTCATATATGCACACATTGGAAGTCTGCTCCCCATCTCTTCAGTCTATGTGTGTTTAGTAGCATGTGGAAGCAATCAGCAAACACTAGGATCTGCTCTTAGAGCACAAAGACTGAGAGACTAGAGTTGTACTCCTCCTCTCCCTGTCCCTTTCCTTGTTTGGCTATTTATTTGTCTCTTGCTTTCGTTTGTCTATTGTTTATTTTTCTCTGCCTGAAGCTGTGGTCGTTCAAAATCACCTTCTCATATTCTTAAACAGAGACACACACAGATTCACCAGCCCTGCACAATTCTCAACCTCTTAAAGTACAAATATACAGACTGATCCTACATGGTATTGGTGGGTTTTGTGAAGACGAGCACCACTATTACTTTTGCTCATACTAAAAGCTTTATAAGGGATCTAGTTTTCATCTGCCAGCCCTAGCAATCACCCAGAACACCCTTGGGGTCACGCTCTTTTGACCCATAAGACACCGCAGAGGAACCAACCAGAACACCCTGGAATTATGGGATCATTTTACATGAGAGAGAAACAATCATGTTCTTCAGAAAATGCATCTTTTTATTGATCACAGCCACTAATGCTGTGTCCATCTTAAAATGATGGAAAATGTAACCGTGAGAGAACTCAACATGTTCTTCTGTCCACTAGATATCCATTTTTAAGTCATGCTAAATCAACATTTTTCCATGAGAGTAACCCTCATCATCACAGACAGTCTAACAGAGAGAGCTACATGTCTTCCAGCCATTGATGACAGGGTCATTGTTTAAATAGACACACATGTGAACCTTTGGCTTGAATACTCAATAACAGCAATGAAACTTTATACCCTGCACCTAAAGTTGCCCACCTTGCAATGATATGGCCACTGTGTCATATGGCAATGATTTGCTTGGAAAGTTAACCAACCCAGCCATTATAATGGTTTAAGTACTGTAAGTGATACACAGAGCAACCTGAATTCCTCACTGGGGAAATAATAACAATAATGGTCTTTATTTGCTTACAATTGAGAGTTTTCAAGCTGAAAGTATGCAGTTAGTTGGCCAGGACCTCAGGGAACTAACAACAACCAATTGATACTCAAACAATTTAGTCAATTATATTACTAGAATATGAATTAATAATGAAAGATTAAGAAACAGTGTCTTAAATTATGTTCATATTAAAGGATTAGTTCACTTCAAAATTGAAATATCCTGATAATCTAAGAGGTTTATGTCTTTCTTTCTTCAGTCAAAAAGAAATGAAGGTTTTTGAGGTAAACAATCCAGGATTTTTCACCATATAGTGGACTTCAATGGCAACCAATGGGTTGAAGGTCCAAAATGCAGTTTCAATGCAGCTTCAAAGGGCTCTACATGATCCCAGCCAAGGAACAAGGGTCTTATCTAGAGAAACGATCTGAAGTTTTGAAGTTGGAGGAGAAAATTAGATTGGAGTTTTTCGCCCTACCACGGTAATTCTGCCTAGGTCACGCGTGACCTTTCCAACGTGATTATGTAATGCGCGGCACAACGCAGAGCTCCGCAAGATGAGCATTTGTGGTTAAAAAGTAGCCTATATACATTCTTTATGTTTTTTAGAAAATGACAGATCGTTTCTCTAGATAAGACCCTTATTCCTTGGCTGGGATCGTGTAGAGCCCTTTGAAGCTGCACTGAAACTGCAATTTGGACCTTCAACCCGTTGGTTGCCATTAAAGTCCACTATATGGAGAAAAATCCAGTAATGTTTTCCTCAAAAAACTTAATTTATTTCTGACTGAAGAAAGAAAGACATAAACATCTTGGATGACATGAGGGGTGAGTGAATTATCAGGAAATTTTCATTCTGAAGTGAACTAATCCTTTAATGTAGCTAATGCAGAAGTACTGTACTTCAAAATAGCTTTAGAAGCAAGAAATGGATCAAAATATGATAACACATTAAAATATTCAGTTTGATATTCTCATAACAATGCAAAGTAATCATCTATTAAATAAATTAAAAAAACAGTTCCAGAAGATTTGTTTTAAGTTTAAAGGTCTTCATTTGCTGTCCTCATCTGATCTCATTGAAACCATGTGAGCAGTCTTTCATGGTTGTTCCTTACAGACATTTGTGAATTTCCTCCCAGTGGCATTTTACAGGGGGTCTAAACTAGATTATAATGTTACTGTAGTTTTTGTGCAGTTTGTTAAAGTTGGTTTGAAAGGCACATCTATAATTTTCATCACTGTATAATTGAAAGCTTCTTGAAGACATCTAATACAAGCGTTCTGCCTTTCGTCTCAGATCAGAGGCTGATTCATGACTCCCTGTAGTCACATCCCACTGGGATATATCCAGATGTACAGTAATTGTATAGCTACTGTAAATCATGAGTACAACAAATAAAACCTTCACTGGAATACATCTCAGTATGTAATCATTATCTAGAAATGTAAATACAGCTGCATTCATAATGCCTACTTCTTTATGGTGAGGTCATATTCATTGTTAACAGGACAAAATTTAGTTATAGTGGTGAAATGTTTTTTTTTTTTTTAAATATTGTAAAGCTACACCATTTGGCCCTCTAGCGGTTAAAGCATAAAACTGCTTAAGCATAAAAGTTACTTCAGGAGGAAGTTTTGGTAATCTTGTCTTATTAGTGCGGATGTCAGTGACATCATTAACAAGATCAACCCCCTTAAATAAAATAAAAAATAAAAAAATTAGAAAAATAGGGTTTCAAGACACTGCACACTTCTACTGCACAAGTGAACATGTACAGATGAATAAGTGTAATACGGTAATAACAATAAGGGAATAACAACAACAACAAAAACAACAATAGAAATATCAAATTTTGTATAATTATATAATTAAATCATTATTGCAGACTTAGTGTAGTGAATCGAGGGAAAGCAAAAACACTGTTTGGAGTATGTATTTTTAATACTATTTTAAAACTTATACAGTTTTTCTCAATCGCTTTGGCTCAACTCTTGAATGAGATTTTTTCTAAAACAATACATTCAGATCTTTAAACAATTAGTTTCTTGTTCACATCAGATTTGAATTTCTTATTGATTTAAGCAAATTGCATGTGTTGTGTGTGTGCAAAAGAGTAAGAACAATTTGCACAATGACTAAATGGACATGGCTTGTTGATCAAAACAGTAGATTCTCATTGAAATTGTCAAACTCACCACAACTTCTAAACGTGAGCAATCACGTGCAAAAAGATGCATTTAGTTATCAAAATCTGTCAATTAAGCATGTATATTCCATACATATCTGACATGGAATGTTTGTAATGTATGTTAAATATTTTTTTTTGCAAATGTACACATTTTGCAATGGTGAAAATACAAAAACATTTTGACCAGTATCGCTCACACGATGACAAAAACACTTGCTATTTTGTTTGCATTGGCCAATTTATTGATACACTGTAAAACCTGATGAGTTAGTTCAACTCAAACCGTTTGAGGAAACCGATTGCCTTAAATTATTTAAGTTTATTAACTCAAACAATTTAAGCATAAAAAAATATTTGATTTGTGTCCAAGTAACTCAATAACTTATTGTTAAAGCTACACTGTGTGATTTTTACCCCCATCTAGCGGTGAAATTGTATATGACTACCCAGTGAATATTAGTTTCTGTTCCTCTCAATTCCGAGGGCGTTTTAACTCCTACGGTGGCCGTATTATTCCAAGATTAACATGGCTTCCAGTTATCGACTTCGTCCATGACAATAATAAACAATACGTCTAAAATGAATAAAACTACAGGACAGATGTCAGGAGGTAAACGTCACCCTTGGAATCGGCTATCCCAGCATAATCAGATTAGGCTAACATTACAATGTGTACAAAGTAAAAGCAATTAAAAATAACTAAAATTTACAGTGTCCTTTTTTTTATATAGCTTAAAAATTTGCGCCTTTAAAACTATTCATCACCTGTGATCCGTCGCAGCACAGATTTATGTTACAAGGTAAACAATACTTTTTCACCATTGACGCGAGGATAAAGTTATACTAGCGGTCGTTCTGGCGTTATGCACAACCATGCTATGGTTAGACAAGCAACTATAAAACTTCGAATTTACACAAATGAATTACAACAGGCTGAATTACCTGTCGAGAAGAAAGCAGGCAACCTCGGCGTCCGTTTTAAAATCTTTTCTCCTCATGAACTCTTTCCATCTGGGAAAAGTTACTCCAATATTGACTATGGTCTTGCTGATTTGTCTGTCGCGTTGACGTTTTAATTCTCTCTTTCAAATGTGAGTACACACACACACACACACACACACACACACACCACACTATCTTTCAAATCTGCCGGCACTCGCGAGCTCGCGAGTAATCTCCCCCTCGCATTCGTCACGGTGTCACTGAGTGAAAAACGCAAAAGGCGAAGCTTGAATTTACTGGTATGTCCCTCTTTGGCTAATGTAGTTTCAAGATGGAGGGGCAACATGGCGACCGGCATTCAAACCCCTCACCCGTATGTACTTTCAATGGCAGATTATAAACTTAAGAGAATACTTTATTACTTGAAAGAAGTAAATATACATTAATGAGCACATATATTTTTGAAAGAACTAAGTGTTTTTTGCTAAGAATCAACTAAAAAAGTTACACAGTGTAGCTTTAAGATAACTTGGGTAAATAGAGTTAATAGTACTAATTCCATTCAGTTAATATAACTTAAATCTATGATGACTTTGACATTTTAAATTTCGTTATTGACCTTAGTTTAACTACCGTTCAAAAGTTTAGGATCTGTAAAATGCTTCAGTGTCTCACCAAGGCTGCATTTATTTGATCAAAAACAGTAAAAAACGGTAATATGGTGAAATATCACTGCAATTTAAAATAACTGTTTTCTATTTTAATATTATAAAGGTCCCATTCCATGGATTATTTTTATTATTTAATAATGTTTCCAGGGGTGCCCTTATAATGTTAGTATGTTTTTTAGATCAAAAATTGTTATAATTTAGAAATAAAAGGCATATTTCCTAGCCTGATTTCATTCCCTGGTTTGAACACTCTGTTTGAAGGGGCGTGTCTGCTGTGAGACTTCAGTGTAAACGCCCTCTGCTGTGATTGGCTGACATGCTTGCATATGAAATATCTGGCATTACATGTGGAACTATCTGGAAAACTTTTACTATTACAGCTATTATACGTTTTTACTATTACAGCTATCTGGATTAACGAATCGTGAGAAGTTTTTTAAGTATTTAGATCTATTACCATCACATAAAAGGTTGCAGTGATGATGAGCATTGAGCAGATGACAGCCTGTTGATTGCGTGAAAGATCTTATCATTGCAACGCAGTTTCTGCACTCTCACTAATGATTTCACCAATGCAAACATGAGGCATATAAATACAGTAAGAGATTCGTTGTGCAGTGTAACAGCGTCATTGATTTCATAACGAGTTTTGGCAAGAGTCCAGATAAACTCGCGCTGTGTGATTAACAGCTTGGGCGATTGGAAAGGGATTGTTCTTTGATCGCTTTCTGTATATTAATTACAGTTTAATTAAGATTATTTTCATCCTACTAAGAGAAACGAACGATGTGAAGAGTGATCGCTACTTCCATATTAAATCACTACTTACCGCTTGCTGGAATATAGTTGAAATTGCCCCCTTCGTCAGTATGAAACGCTGAGAGAAGCCTGCTTGATATTATCCCAGGTTAGAAAAACAGTCCGTGGTGAAATGGACAGAGCAAACTAACAACTTCGAATTAAACTTTTGCGGTATCCGATTATAGATAAACATCAACCACGTCTGTTGACATTTCGCCATCAATACGCCTGTGTTCCTGTGGGCGGAGGTTACGGTTCTAGTGACATCACTAAAGAAGGAAGTAGAGGGGTGTAGTCCAATCGAGCCGTTTTTTGTAGTCAACTTCTGTTAAATAAAATATCTTGCTTGGCATTGAACTTTGAGCTTTATAATTTTACAGATATTATTTATACTCTAACAACAACATTACACACTAACTAAAGTTTGAAACATGGGATCACATAGAACGGGACCTTTAAAAATTGTATTTATTCCTGTGATGGTAAAGGAGAATTTTCAGCATCATTACTCCAGTCTTCAATGTCACATGATCCTTCAGAAATCATTCTGATTTGCTGCTAAGGAAACATTTATTTCTATTATCAATGTTGAAAACAGTTGTGCAGCTTGATATTTTTGTGGAAACTGATACATTTTTTTTTTCATGATTATGAAATGATTCATTTCATGATGAATAGAAAATTCAAAAGAACATTTATTGAAAATAGAAATATTTTGTGTTGGAGCATGAATTAAAAGGTTTGGGTTTTTGCAGAGAGTTCTGTTATTCCATCAAATAGTTGTGAGAATTGCTCTTTCAGTTTAGAGAATTTTAAGACTGTTTCGAAAAATGTGCCAAGCGATTGAGAAAAAAAAATTAAATTAATTTATATGTAGCTTTAAATAACACATTTTTCCTCTTGCATAATAAATCCCATGATAAATGACAAAACATCTACGAAAAAGAGAAGAGTCTTGAATGTGACGGCTTGAAAGCTTGAATTGGCCGCATGAATATAAAATATCTCACTGATTAAATATTTGAAATCAAATAAAATGTGCTTTAGTCCTTTGCCTCTGCATGTCATTAATTTAGCTTTGCATCTGTTTTCCATCTGTTAATCAGGCCCAAAATGTATTACAGTCAATTCTTTCCTAACTCACATTAGGCCTAAGGATCCAGGTCATTCAAGTTTTACACTCTTATGTGTCCAAAAAGACTGAAACAGCATGCATCTAGCTGACCCTGCCTTCCTCTAAATGCCATTTTAGACATGTCCATATGTGTAAGTGGATCTGAGTACACAAAAATTTTATATTTGGAATGCAATGTTGGAGCATATGTGGATAATATTAGTACACATGCGTGTCTATGTTTCCATGTGGCTCAGCAGGAAGATTTTATGTCTGTTTTTTTTTTTAGAGGCTCACAAAGAACAAGAAGAGTCACATGTTGACTGCAAAAGAACATTTTGATAGAAAAGAGTGGGCTGTAAATTGATGTGTCTTGTATTATTACAATTTAAGATAAGTGTTTTCTATTTTTATTTGGCAAAGCTGAATTTTCAGCATCAGTCTTCAGTGTCACGTGATTCTTCAAAAATCATTCTAAAATGCAGATTTGGTGCTCAAAACAATATATTTTGCAACATTATATGTGTCTTTACTGACACTTCTGATCAATTTAATGCATTTTTTTAAAATAGAAGTTTTAAAGTCCCCCTGTAGTCAATCATTTTATCACTTAAAACTCATCTCTGATCACCAAAATTACATAGTGAAAAAAATTTCGCCATGATTTAAAATAGCTTGAATGTAACTCTACACCAATTGCTTCATTTAATATAGGCGGAACCATGAATATGCTAATTAGCCCCGCCTCCACTCTCTCACAGTCGCACCAGCTCAGAGATTCACTCAGGCTCAGCTAACTTACTGAGGTAAACGCAGCACAATGATATCGCTCTTTACAATGTTGGACACTTAACAGTAATTAATATGGTTAGCCTTTTGCTTGACTATGTTATCAAACAACTAATAATGTGTTGCTAATGTTACACAAACTATGTTCCCATTTGCCATCTCAGTCTGCCATCTAATCATCAGAAATGATTTGAACAACTCAGAAAGTCAGTGGAGAAAGGCATATAGTTCATCATAACATCGTAATATACATCATGTACATAATTCACCCACTATATTGCTAAAAGTACCAGATTTTTCATATCAACAGAAAAATAGGGGCTCTTTAGACTCCCCTGCTTCGCAGCTTAGTTAATGATGCTAAAGCCAACCAGCACGAGATTTGTTGTAGCTTGAGACGTCAGAAAAAACAGTGATTTCAAACCGTCTTTAGATCACTGCAGTTTTAAAGAGAAAATACTCAGCAATGTTGTTGACTTATGAATTTGCACATGGTTTATCTTAAAGGTACAATAAGATTTTTGTAATAAAATATTCAAACCCTCTTTCATCGTGTGATATAGCTATTTCATGCAGTTGTGTACTTACATTATCCCAAAAGCTCCTATGGATTTGTAAATCCAGAGAAAATCCAGTTTTAAATAATGGCTCGTCCCTTGTCATTGTCACTTATTGATGACGTAATATCCGCGCTATCCTCGGTTTCCGCTTGTAGAAACCATAGCCATATAAACATAGATTCCTCATTAGCTGCCATTTCAATGGGCCGCTATACAAGCCACCAATAGCTATCTAGCGATCTATGTATATTTACTGTATCTATGATATAGCCTAGTATCTTGCACACAGCTGTTGTGTCATTCAGTCATCATGGATCATGATTATTGATCGCGAGTACAGAAAAACGGTTCCTTTGAATCATTAACCCACCAAATGGGTTATAGTGTTACATTTCACGTTGCTTGCAGCTAATTCATTACGATGACATAAAATAGTGAGATCAAATGTACAGGTACCTCATCCGTGAACATGATTCGTGAATTATACGAATTATACCGAACATCTCTGGATGGTGAAAACGGCATCTCCCATCGTGCCACTCTCCTTCATAGCGTCATCAAGCTTCACCTATGTTATTGTTTTAAAAATGCGACATCTGGCGGCGAAAAAATACATATTGTAGCTTTAAAGCATATTAAAAACACCACATAGACATATAAGCAACACTAAAAACTTTTTCACCACAGGGGGATGGATGGATGGATGGATGGATGGATGGATGGATGGATGGATGGATGGATGGATGGATGGATGGATGGATGGATGGATGGATGGATGGATGGATGGATGGATGGATGGATGGATGGATGGATGGATGGATGGATGGATGGATGGATGGATGGATGGATGGATGGATGGATGGATGGATGGATGGATGGATGGATGGATGGATGGATGCCAAAAGCTGAACATGTCAAAACATAAAATAGCCTACTGTTGTAATAATCACAACTTCACTAATTTAAGTCTTTAAGTCTTCAACAGCTCAGCGGCTGAGAAGAACAGAGGGTGACATACGGTATGTACTCCATCACACATCCTAATGAATCCAGAGATCAAAGCAAACACCCTCTGTGAAAAAACACATTTAATGGGCAACATACTGCTTCATAGTGAAAGACTATTCCTCTCTGAGGAGCCCAGTGTCAATGGGTGCAGGAGAACAGGGATCACACTTTTGGATGGTAAAATTAGCCAGAGTTCTGGACAGGCGTCCCACAGGCCTATAACTGATGGGGGGTCCTGTGGGGACTGGAGACCTCTACAATACTTTCACCCCTTTGTCATTTATGATCTAGCTCTATTTCCTCTGTCTGTCTAGTCTCCAATTACCTGTGGTGTTTTAAGTTCAAATTTCAAAGGAGCGCTGATGCTAGTTTAGCGTAATCAAACATTCTGCTATTTCTACTTAAGACGAGTCATTGTTGTGATTTAATTGGAATGTTGAATGTACATTGTATGAATGATTCTTCAATTAGAGGAACTTTTCTGCAGCACAGTGTGATTTTAAAGATTATTCTTGGACAGATTATAATATTGCTTTTGTACCTCTATTTAGACAAAGATGACATCATTTGAAGAAGTTTCTTATTTTAACAATTTTTAAGTAATAAAAAGTGCCCTAACTGAAAAACCACCCATATCAACCAAGATATTTTATTGCAAACTGTGGTATTCCCTACCTCTCTTATGTATTTCAATGAATATCCTCTGTTGTTCTCAAAACAGCAGTAAGCCAAAGCCATTAGCCTAAGCATTCACCGGAGCTTACTTAACTACAATAAGACAGTGCGTTAAATTAAGAATACCAATCTTATGTTACAGTGAAAAATCCTTGCCCTCGAATGAACCTGGTTTTAATTTCCTGAACAGTCAATTTTGACCACTGTTCTGCTGTTTCTGGTCGATGAAAAATTCCAGTTGCACAAAGCTGCTAAGGGGCTCCCAGGGTATACTAACCCCAAAATGATGGAATATTTTCTCACAACCATTAGTTTTACCAAAAAAGAAAAAAAAGAGCAATGAAAGCTAACACAATGGCCATAACCTGAAGTTGTAAAGAGAGACTGTGACCTTTGTAACACTAGTCAAAAACAGCTTACCTGAAAATCAGCCGTCAACAATGAAAAGTTACTTTTACATTTATTAATTTAGCAGACACTTTTATCCACAATAACTTCAACAACACAAGAGATTCATTCTAAAAGGACAATAATATAAAAAGTGCTGCAATAAAACATAGACTAGGCTCTTAGCTAGGAGAGCGCGGGGCACAACCTAACGCGGGGTTAAAAGCAACACGGACCTTGTACATAGTTAGTCAGGGTCAAGCAGGTTGTGTTTCCGCTCTTTTTCTCTCGCTGCCAGAAGATGGTCTCCCGCTGATTTGTGGAAAGTTTTGATAAGATTTCGTGAAGATTCTGGACAAAGAGTGTTTTGACACCATGCAAGTAAATATTTTCATTATACGTTTTTTTCGGTTTCTGAGTAGGGTGTGTACGTCACCAAATCTAACTTTATATTACCTTAATCACACGTCTTGTTGGCTAAAGCATAGCACCATTTTGAAACTGTTAGCTAGGCTTAAAATATTTTTTATACAGCGGGGTTAGTTGTTGCACACTGTTACAACTAAGCTGCCAAGTGTACAACAATAATGAAATGAAAACAGGGAGCCACACAACTTTTCAGGTTTGTATTTATTTATATATTTATTTTGCCACATTTAACTTTGTTGGACTTTCACAAACAATGTTTGAATTTAAAAGTCAAAGTATGATTTTTTTTTTCCACATTTGTTAACTATGCATTGATCACTTGTTTATTTATTAAAAATATAGCCTGTTTTTCATGAAATAAACCCTTTAAAATGTGATTTTGAGCTCGTTTTTATTATTATTACTGTTATTATTAATTATAATTTTGCATGCAGCTGCCACACACAAATATAATTCAATAGCAATTACCATATTTGATGATTTTATTTATTTATTTATTGCAAAGCCCTTTCATGATATTGATCCATAATAGAAGGACGCTTGGATGAGGGATGGATGTATGGATATCTATCTATACAGATGTACAAACAATATCAAACTACACAGATAAAATAGTACTGAAATATGTGTGTTACACACAAGTGTTACAACTAACCCCTCTGTCTGTTACAATTAACCCCGCATATGGGGTAAGTTGTAACATTTGCACTTCTGTCACTTTCAGTGCAACTGTACGAAAATGGTAGGTCCTAGAAAAAAGTGTTCATTTGTAGCAGAGATGTGTATGTTGCTTGTGTAAAAAAAAATATTAAAAAAAGATTAATCTAACTTAATTATTTTTTAAATAATTGAGCCAAAACCAAAATGTGTTTGTGCCCCCACTCTCCCCTACACACTGTGTTGATACACCAGTAAATTCTTATATTACTGAACTCCATGTTCGGATAACTTTAAAATGCTCCAATCCATCAAACCGAAAAGAAGTTTAGCGAACCCTGTCTTTGCATTTATTCAAGAGTATGTGACCAGCAGATATTGCAATTTGCAAACAAGATTCAAATTCAGCACAAAACACACAAACAAGCTGTTTCTGCTTCATGGCATTTCCTTAAGAATAGGGGAACATCCTGTTCTCTACTTATCAATGCTAAACAGATTCAGCTGCCAGAATCGCTGGCATGTGTGCATCATATTAGCGTAAAAGCCAGGCCTCCTCTTCTACAAGCATGAATGTCCCAGAGTCTCGTTCATTCTCAGCTAAAGCCCAATCTCATTAAACATTGCCTCATCTGGTGCACATATACCGCCCTCTTCTAAACTGCTTTCTAAACACAAACACACTGGCTGTTTACATGCCTGACTTGCTGAATTAAGGCTGACATGGATTTCTAGTTTTCAGATATGTCTCTATAAAAGAGAGAGAGAGAGAGAGAGAGAGAGAGCTAAATAACAACGAGTGAAATTAACCATAAACATAGACAAAAACAACTTAATGGCTGCATCAACAGTCTGGTTTGATTTCTTTGTAAAATTACAACCCTGAGGAACAAGAGATATCCCTGAAAATTACCTGAAAATAAACATTCCTGCAAATTTAGATGAAAAATTTGCCTGGGTTTCCCCATGCTGCCTTGAGCGCAGCACGATTTTATTCACGCTGCTAGGCAGCCTGGATACCATGGACTAGATTTTCCCCTCAAATAGGGAACCAATCACAGAACGGGGAGGGAGCAGCAAGACGATGACGAAAGGTGTGTTCGACATCGGCTGCGGCTGGATGTAACCGATCGGCGAGAGTAGCCGCGTGCAGGCGGGGAGGAGCTGCAAACGGAGACGTGAAGTCGGACACTTTCTGATTCCCGTGGTGACCGCTCACGTGGTGTTTGCATACTTTACCACAGCTGAAGTGAAATAAATGCAATATTTGCCGAATAATACACAGATGTTTCAGAGACGTACATTTTCATTCAATACTTTATGTATTGCTTCATACAGCGTCTGTTTGAACAAGAAAAAAGTTCAACATAAGCTACTATCAATGAAGTGGAGTCTACGTTTTTTAATCAGTTTTAATTTGATAAACATGACACAATATAACATCGCAACTACATGAAAAAAAGTGATTGCTGTTATAAAAAAACTGATTTGTGAGCTTTAGAGGAACTAAAGGTGTTCGAATAAACACGAAATCGTTGTCATGCGGTGAATCCGGCCAATCGTGGAACAGCTGTGTCGTCATCAGCCCTCGTGCAGCCGCTCTTGAGAAGCTGCGCTGGCTGAGTTCTCCGGCTACTCTCAAATCGCTCTCGCGGTACTTTGATGGCACACGTCAGAGTCACGTGGCGTCGGCGCTGCATCAAGTCGGACAAAATTTCTAACCGGCATGCACTGCTTCAAGTCAGCCGCCGATCGGTCTGCGCAGAGCTGCATGAAGTCGAACAAGCCTGAAGTCTATGCGACACACCGAAGCAGTTTGTTTATCTATGGATCCAACATGACAGACGTAAAAATATATGCATATTTTTAGGAACACATCTACAAAAATATGCCTGTATTTCAAGTTGATAAAATAATTTAAAATCCACATCAGTTTATTTGTGCCGACGCGCCACGCCCTCCCAGGATCTATAATGTTACCTAGGCTAACTTACTTTCACTTTTAAAAATGCATCATAACCGCGCGCGCGATCTGCTTGCAGTCATTAAGATGGATGCTGAGGAGTTGAAGAAAAGAATAGCTAGTGGAGATTGTAAAGTTGTCGACAATACGTCATCAAAAATCAAGTCCAGAGTGTGGGAGAAATTTGGAGTTATCTGAAGAAAATATTGCGAAAGGCTTTGCTGCAAACATTTTCGTGTTGGATAGCCGCAGATGTGGAACTTCATCCCTGAGGAAGCACGCAGAAACTGTGGTAACAAAGCAGTTCTATCGAACGGTATTTTTCTAATTTAATACTGTTAAGTATGTGTGGTGTGTGTGCAGGCAGGGCGTGTTTGAACCCAAAATTGTCAGCCGTTGTAGCCGCTTCTGTTCGATTGGTAAATGTTATTGGCTACTCAGTTTTGTGGTAACGTTTGCCATGTTCTTCATGTATCGGCCTGTTGACAGCTTCGGCTGAAGTTGTCCTTGTGTTAATTGTCGTGTAATAATAACCTCTGTATGACCTGGCAATAAACATTTTTGTAAGTGTGTCTATAATGTGATAGTCTAAACTGATTTTATTTCGGCTTGGGGTCGGGTGTCGGTTCTATTTTAAGCGGGTCGGACGTGCAGATTTTAATTAGTGCTGCTGTTGGAAAACGGGGCGGGTGCGGATTTACAAAATCGGACCCGTGCAGGACTCTGGTGTACACACAAATCTCTGACCCATCGTCGTCTTCTTCGTTGAATATCTGTCGCTCTACATACGTCATCTGGTATAAATGAAACGATTGGCTATGAGCTACGTACAGGCGCATTTGATAGACATTTGTAGCGCCCAATAAACGGCTCTGGGCATTCGTAAACCACGCCTCAAATACGAGAAAATGAACATATGGTTTCCAGACCACGTCTCAAAGAGAAAGAGGTCTGACGTTAGCCAGGCTAATGAAAAATACACTATTCTGTTTAATCAGGGCCAGAGTGTTATTTTAGAATCAATGAGATACTTATATAGGTTTTATTTTCATATTTTTAACTGGATTTTATGTTTATATTTTCCGTTTTTATTTTAATTTAAGTTAAAGTTTTAGTAATTTTGTTGTGTGTTTTTGTCATATATATATATATATATATATATATATATATATATATATATATATATATATATAATGTTCTGTGTATGAGCAATATCACAATATATATGGCTCTTTATCAGCATGGCTGTGTGTTACATGTCAGTTTGTGTTTGGACTTTCTGTTTGTATTTGTTCAGTTTCCCGCCACTCCTTTGTTTCCATGGTCACCGTCTTCATTTGTTCATTTGGTTCAGCTGTGTGTTAATTAATTATCTGTTTGTCTCCTGTATATATACCCGGTGTTTTCCCTCAGTCATTGTTGGTTCTTGTTAATGTCTGGTTGTGGTTTTCTCCTGAGTTTCTCCTGTTTCCTATATGTTTAATGATTAAATTCTTCCTTTTCAAATTATTCCTCATCATGAGTATTTCTATGCACCACGTCTCGTAACAAGCTCTGATTCGTCCGTATAGGAAATCACAGCCGTTTATACAACTGTTCTGTGGCACAATTGTGTAAGTAAGAAACAACAATGAGGTGTTTTCCCTCTTGTGATAAATAAATTATATATTTATTTCAGTTATTTTTACTTCAGAGTTTGCTCAAGTAGGTCTTGGGTAAAAATAACCTTTTCCTTCAGCTGTTAAATTATCTGGACTGTTTTCTGCTGTATTTGGTTGCATTGTGAGTATTTGCAGCACGTGTTGTTAAACCGATGATGTTTTCTTAATTTGCTGGAGTTTTCTATTTGCATGTTTTCTTTAGTTGCAGTGCGTTGAACTCTCTCGGTCAGTGTACAATTTTTCTCATATAAATGGCCGGAAAGGGTTTCTACTCTTAAGCAATGATTGGTAACAGCAAATACACAGTGAATGAAATACTCAAACAAATCATTCTCTTCAAATGCAATAACCAGCATGCAATTTGTACAAATCTACAGCTGACATGCAGTCAGGCTCTTTGTGAGGAAATAACTCATAACATGTATAATATGTAGATCCCAAAACACTGATTTGATAAACCAACAGCACTTTTTCCATTTCAGATACACTGGAGTCAAGACAAAAATGCATGAAGATGTGAATAAACGTTAATCTAGGGAGACAACACGTTAGATGTGGAAATATGAGGAGGAGAGGACAGATTGAATTGAAATTACATTTTCAGTTGCCTATTGGCAGTGAGGGAATGAAAGTGAGATGATAATAGGGGTTTTGGGAAGAGGGACATTGGAAGTCTGGCTTTTAAAGGAGAATTAACTAGCTTTCATTGAATGAGTCCACATGTGACTCTTGCTGTCTTTCTTGGTTCATGGGGCTCTTTTCTAAAATCTTATATTGATTTTGTTTTATTTTAGAGAAGAAACTGAGGGTATAATTTGCCAATCTCTTTAGAAAATTTGGCTTTGATGGTTACAATAAAACAGACCTATAACAAGTAATGAGTTGCATTTAGTAATGGGTTGCAATAAGAGTAAAATGTATACACATTCATACACCAAGCAAACTAACTTAAACATTGATTTGTACTGTCAGATTCTTTTAAATTAAATTTCTTTCATTTTAATTTAGTTTTATTCCTGTTGAATTAACACTTAAACGCATACCTGGGGTCTTTAGTGACCCTATCATTCACTACCCCCCTCCTTGTTAATTTTTTAAAGTTGGATATCAACCTTCTTAGTATTCCTCAATCAATTCATTATAAACAATATAACAAGTAAAAAATAATACAATTATAAGAGAATGCCTTTTTTCCCATTCTTTTTTGTAAAAAAACAAAACAAAAAAAACATTGGTTTGTAACAGTGTATTTTATTATGCACAACAATAATTGAATCTTTGATGACTGAATAACTGCAATTCACCTTTATTCCACAAGGTGGCAATGTCTGATACACAATGATGAACTGATGTTTCACTAGCCGCGTTTCCATTACAGATTTGCGCAAATGTTTTGCGCTATTATCTAAATATCGATAAAAAACTATTGCGAAATGACGGCGTTTCCATTAACCGATGTTATGCGACTAAAACGTCCTTTTTTCTCTCGCGATAAGTCATTCCAAAAATCACGGCAACTGACGTTGGTTTATAAAATATCACAGCCAACGCATTAGACATTATTATTATTAATGGAAGGAGTACGTGCATGGCGTGTTATCCAAGCATCAGGGAAAGACCCTTATAATGCGAACGACACATGGAGTTTCTGGGTGTTTCGCCCTCATTTCTGCTCCGAGGTTTTGATTGTGGCATTTCTTTGAGATTTAGAATCCAGTATTCCTATAGTCTAATTATTATTATTTTTTTAATGAATTTAATAAAGAACTCTGTCTCGTATTCTGTCCAAACGATCCATGTAGGCTATTTTGTGTCCATTCGTTTTTCCTTTTTTAACCCGTAGTTGAAAAACGAAAAATGAACGGTTGTTGTCTTTTTAAAACGCAAAGTTGAACACCAAAATTTTAATTTGAACTGGCTACACCAGCTGCTGCGCAAAAAAAAGTAAATATCGAAGAATTTTCAGATTTTTGTTTATGACTTTTTGCCCCTTTATTAAACATTTAAAATAGTCACAAATTAATATGGAAAACATCTCGATTTTACTGGTTTTCTAAGGCCAAATTAGAACCTGGAATTGATGTTTTCCCGCAGTGCTGAATGAGAAGAGCCATTAATATTATTAATAAACTATTGTTTTGGCTAAAATCACATCTCCATCTCCGCTGTTAAGCAGATGCGCTTTTAGAGAGAAATGCACCTTTCATACGAATTACAAAATCAGAAGGTATTAGCTTTCGATTCGAATTTGTTCGTTTTAAAGTGGACATTTCAAGCTTTAGCCTATATTTTGTTTCAGTTCTCGCGCTCCAGTTTACGGAGATCATGAAAGTGCGTCTGATTGTTTTCTTTTACTTTACAAAAGCACAACGTTTTATTTTGTTATTGTGAGTTTACACAAATAAAAGTAGTTGAGAATAATGTATTATTATTTTCTGTATGGCCAGAAATGATAGAGTATTTTTAAGTTGTTTCCACTGTTGATAGGAAAATGCAAGTGTTCACGCCCGCGCCTCTGTGCCATGCAGTGCGCGCTCCTCACGCTTTGTTCTTTTTTTGCATAAAAGCGTCTTCTAAATATAGCCTATTAAATGTTAAAATAAAATAATATAAAATAATTATTAGGCCTATTTGCGTAGCTATACATGGACCTCAAACACACCGCGTCTTCTAAGTCAGGTGACTGTAAATGCGCAAAAACTGTTTCCATTGCAGTTTTGCGAAATATTCCTTTTTCGAATTGCCTGAAAAACCACCTCATGAGAGCGTAAAAACTTTTTTGCGATAAACGGGAGTTTTTGCGAAATTGACGTGTTTCCATTGAGCGTATTTTTAATTCGCAATTTCAATTTGCGCAATTTGAAGGGTAATGGAAACGCGGCTACTTATAGTTATCGCAGGCAGAAAACCAAAAAATAGGAAGTATCATCAGCAAAATTTGAAATGATGATGGATCTGGTGAAGAAACTGTCAGTGATCAAAATATTGATTTTGAAGATGTTGAAAATTATAGTTTTTGAGAATGTTTAAGATTGCGAATGTGATCGAGCCAGATGCTGAATGTACTGGGAAATGAGCTCTGATGAGGACAGTGATGATGGTATAAAACATCTGCTCAAACTGAACTCTTGCAAGCTCCAAAAGGTAACCAAATATGCTTTATTTTATTCTTTTGTATTTGCTACTCTAATATAAGGAGAGTTTTATATTATCGCAGTAGAGATCCATCCGTGTTAGATACTGATCTGACTCTCTAAAGGCTCAAATATGTAATAATGATTGGCGAAACATTCATGCCTTTAAGGGTTAATCATGTCATTCTCCAAAAGCCAGTTAATTTTCATGCTTCATCTACTGCTGGTTAAGTCGAGGATTCTCTTAAATAAACACAAGAAATTGTTGTGATCTTCCATGGCATCACACCAAATATCCACATTCCAGGTCTCAGAAAAGTCTGAGTCTTATTTCTCTGTGACCTCAATGATTGATGGAGCGAGAATCACACCATCCCATATATTGTTCTCAAAAACACAGCATCATCTCATCAGATACTGCTGCTATTCCTTGAAAGATACACCAGCTGTGGTGAGAAAGGTCTATTCAGGGTAAATGAAAGCAATATGTAGCTGCCCTGATAACCATATACTGGCAAGTGTTTTGTTGTGGAGATATTGCTTGGAAGAGATTGTTTCCTTTGAACAGAACAGGTTATAGAAAGAGCATTAGTAATCTACAGTATAAAGCTTAAAAAGTCAAACAGTCAGTCAATAATGCAAGGCACAATAAAGAAATATTTGAAGCCAGAGTTCAAAGACCGTGATTTAGAAATACAAACAGATATACAGTACAGTTATATAATACTGGGGTTAGAAACAAAGGAGACTGATGGTTAACGCATGGCAAAATTTCTGACAGACATGAAACGCTAATGATGACATCTTTCTTTATTTTTATTCTATCATATCAGTATCGCTTCATCAACGCTGTCTGTCCTAATCAGATGGCCGTGCATCTGTGTTTTCAAGGGAAGGAAGTAAAAAATCTAGCCTAAATATTGTACAATCTAATCTACATTGTCAGCTGTTTTTTAGTTGAATCCATTTACTTAATCATTTTAAATAACTATCCTGACTAAATCTAGAATGCCATAACTTATATAACCCTTTGGTTTGGTGTAAGGGAGGCCTTTGCTGTGGATTGGAATGGGAAAATGGCATCAGGTCTTTGCTTAAACTAGATTAAGATTAGATTATGATCAAAGAACAAGGGTAAATCAGTGTCTGGCAACCTCCTGATTCCTTTGTGAAACTGAATGTACACATGCAAGCATCCCTTAAAGAAAAAATCACTTCCAATGAAAGATGCAGCAGGTTTAATTGCATGTTGTAAAAGGCAAAGCCAAAGAAGCACTTCACCCATAGAGATTTTAGGATGTGCATGGACACAAGAAGAGCATTAAAACATTTGATGCGTAACTTGAAGCAAACTGCACCGTCAGTGCCCCCAATTTCATCTTAGCACAAAAGACCACCTTTTAAATGCTGAGATAGTTTTTCTATAATTGTTTAGTGTAGAAACAGCTTACATTAAAATGTCCATTTAACTGACAGCATGGGCAGAACATTACATTACTCACTATAGTTTGATACTGCCATGTCTAATGGCTTGGCAGGCAAACACATTGTAAGAAAAGGAATCCAGACTTAGAACGGAGACCACACAGGTCTAAAGAAAAGAGGTTGATGTCAGTCAGTGCACAGTGCTACCAAGATGCTTTGCCAAGACATACAACACATTTAATCCAAACACAATTTGCTCTTTCTAAAACAAACACATTTGATGTGATTTCCACTACTGAGAGAAGATTATCGCAGTGTAATTTCTGAGAGGAGCTAAACACTTTCAATCCTTTAATTCAGTTTCATTGATAAAGTAAATTCAAGTAAACAAACAATATCAATCAGTTTCCACGTGTTGTAGATGACTGACACTAGGGGATAAGGCCTATGAATATTGGCGAGTGGAATTTGCATGCGCATCTCCCCCCGAACATATAGATATAAAAGGAGCCGGCGTACATCCACTCATTCAGTTTGTTCTTCGGAGCCGAGTGAAGTGTCATCTATACACAAGCTCATTCAATTTGCCTTGTTTGAGAAGGATTTTTGGTGCTACGGGGCAGAACAGTGGTCTCTCTCCACACCTCGCATGGATAAGTGTAGAGAGAGCTTCCCCTGGGCACTTCAGTGATCTAAAAAGAGCAAGCTTCCTCTAAAAGAGCAAGCACAGACGAATAGCATCTTTTTAAAGATGCCCTTCCGCCTGTCTGGAACACAGCCCTTACATCATTGTGCCAAAGAGCCAACAGGATTTGTTTGTGGCGATAGACCTGAAGGATGGTCTATCCATGTCTCGATTTTGCCATGACACAGATGGTTTCTTCAGTTTGCTTTCAAGGGTCAGGTATACTAGTACAAGGCCCTTCCTTCTGGGCAGCTTCCATGTTACCTCGTGTCTTCACGAAAGAGGTTGACCTTGCCCCGTTAAGGGAAGTGGGCATTCAAATGATATCTCAACATTTGGCTGATCCTAGCTCACTCTTGAGATTTGTTGTGTGCACACAGGGACCTGGTGCTCAGACACCTCAGCCGTTTGGGGCTTCAGGTCAACTGGGAAAAGAGCAAGCTCTCCTCAGTGCAGAGCATCTCCTTTCTCTGGATGAAGTTGGACTTAGTCACTATGACAGCTCGTCTCACGAACGAGCGTACTCAGTCGTTGCTGAACTCCCTAAAGATGTTCAGGGAAAAAACAGCGGTTCCAATGAAACAATTTCAGAGGCTCCTGGGTCATGTGGTGGTGGTTATGCCACTAGGGTTGATGCATATGAGACTGCTTCAGCATTGGCTATAGAACTGAGTCCAGAGATGGGCATGGCACAGCGGCACACATCGTGTGGCCATCACGTCGATGTGTCGTTGCTTTTTCAGCCCTGGGACAGACCATGCATTTCTACAGGCAGGAGTTCCCCTATAGAACAAGTGTCCAGGCAAGTTGTTGTCATAACAGACACGTCCAAGACTGGTTGACTCCAGAGGAGGAGATGGCAGGCCATGTTGTCCATCCGAATCTCCGTAGGGCCAGCAATATCGCCAGCATGCCCATTGCACATGGCTCATTTTATAACCATATGTCCAGGGGAGTGGTGCAAATTCCACTTATTTTGTTTTCTCAAAGTATCAGAGGTGATTATGGCTCCCAAGTATGACCCCTAGTGTTAGTCATTGACACCACATCTCGTTCCCTCTATCATGGAATGGAGGTTACAAAAGTAACCGAGACTTCATTCATAATACATTAAAAATAGGATTCATTTTAATTTGATGTTGACATCATCACAACCAGATATATTGTGGATACTGAATATTGTAGTCCTATCTTATTTGTAATGTATTTTTCAGTCTTTTTGTTTTCAATCCATGAATGCACATTATTCCAAATTTAGGATGTGTAAGAGTAATAGTAGCCATGTTTCCACCCAAAGTTGCACATTTAACTTATGTGCAAAATTGTAATATCACATAATACATTTGTGAATACAGCACCATTTCCATCCCATGTGTTCATGAGAACAAAATTACCACTTCCTGGGAAATTGGTTCAACATTTCTGGGGAAAAAAGATTCTGCAATCAGGGAAGCCTTTTTCATACATCAAAATTACTTGAGCCTCAGAGCGTGTAGACAAAATGCAATAAATGCTGTCATGTTATCTTGCATTCAGAGGCGGTTGTCTGGTGTTTGGGAATACAATTGTGTGAGAAAGTTCTGGGAGGTAATTATACCCAAACATTTTGATGGCAGACTTTATTTTCCATCAAGAATTGAAGTGTTTTCTTTTCAAAAAGGCTGTTTAAGAATGTTCAGGCCTCGTCACCCATCCAAATATGCCTTTTGCTCTCTGCTATTTTTCTAATTACATGATCTGTTGAAGCAAAGTCATATGACTTTTTTTGTTGCGTGTCGATGGATTTATTCAGTAAATGTGTTTCTATCATAGTTTTTTTGCATGTCTTCTTATCAGATAAAAAAATTATCCGCCTCAATTGAGCACAAACCGTGTCAGGGTTTGTGGCTGTGATGAAGCACATGACGCAGGAGTATAGCAGAACACAGTCTTTAATAAATCCTAAAATGAAAACACTGAAGATGGCAGGAGCAATAAAACAACCACATATACATTGACGAGACCGGAGAAAAAACTAAGGAAAACTCAAGGTGAGTAGAACAGAAAAAGGTGAGGGAACTAATTAACAGCCAGAGAAACTAACTAGGGAACACAGGAAATGGGAAACGATGAAACAGAGTGAAAACAAAACTAAAGGCATAACTCAGCATAACCGTTACAATACGTTTTTATGCGATTTCCCACAATTCCTCTTAAAATAAGTGAATGTAAAAATAGCTTACAATGCTAATTAATGATCATGAAAATAATGACTGTCATTATTATGCATTATGTGACTTTTTACTGAACTAAAAATTCAGAAATAACTACAAAAACATGTAACACGGAGACTTTGTTAGGTATGTTTACATTCACTGATTTTCGTCAGTCCGAATGAATCCAATCCGATTTCCGATTTAGGAAGCTCTGTTGATATGAAATCTAAACTTTGCAATTCGATTCACATATTTGTTTGCATGCGTATTACATGTAGTCCAAACAAAACTTAAAATGAGCCATTATCTGTAGGGCTTTTCACACTTGAAATAGTTAACCCTGGGTCATTCGAAACACTGGGTCAATGGAATCCTGGGTTATCTTGTTTCACATTTCACACTGCTCATAATTTACCAGGGTTAACAATAATCCTGGGTATTCATAAGATGTTGTTTCACACTGTACATTCCTAAACCCTGGGTTAATGTTCTTATTTGCATAAATGGTGTCAGTGTTACTGACTAAATGAACACTGCATGCAATATGTTTACATAAAGGCATTGCGCATCATTGTATTATATATTGCTGACTGTATCAAGTTTTTTCCTAAATGGACTTTAAAGGTATACTGAAACAGTCTTAACTCAAATTGACACATTTTCTAGTTGCTAAGTAACTTGCCGTAACATTGTAAGGCCCGGTTCACACAGAACACGTTTTTCCATTCCACTGCACTTGTTACGGAACTCAGAGAAAGAGTAATTCGGTGAACAGGATGTTCTATTGACAGCTCTGAGCATTATGGCATAAATCAGGTGAGTAGAGAGAGCAATGATACTTGAGATGGATGGAGATGGATACTCACTTAAATGTCCTTTCTTACAGATGTGGGGGATCACGAATGGCTGGATAGATGGATGGCTTAAGAACATACATACCTCGCTGACTAGTAAGTATGGAGATACACAGAGGAACAACAGGGAGACAGACACTGGAGAATATCGCTGGAGACAGGGTAGAGAGTAAAAATGACAGAAGGTTAGCTAATTCAACTTTATTAAAACTGCATGGTAATCAAATTGCACTTCCAAAAGTCATACATTTGTGGAAAAAGAAATATAAATATACAAATTTATTTTAAGTATAATAAATAAAACATTAAAAGCAAAGGCAGATCAGAAAATTTAATGAACAAAACCGGGTTTTGAATAGCGTTTCCAAAAAAGGAAAAAACAGTAATGCGTAAGTACGCGCTTAAGTCGCTGTCTGTTCAAGGAGTGATGAAATGTCAAATGTCTCATCATTAAAGTAATTTTGGCTTCATTATGGCTAATAACTTTTGGCATAAAGTTAAAATATTTGTCATACCTGACCAGAAGATGTTGAACACTTTTCCTAACGGTAAGGATTAAAGGATATCTGAATGCTAAAAGAATTATAGCTAAAGTTAGCATACACAATTTACACAAGATCGCAAACTCTGTGAATTATCAGCTAACGTTATTCTGTCCCCTCAGTTAGACAGAATAAATAAATGTCACATTAGACAAGGAAGTTGTAGAATGTGTTTGAATAATTA
Source organism: Squalius cephalus (assembly GCF_949319135.1). Classification (NCBI taxonomy): domain Eukaryota; kingdom Metazoa; phylum Chordata; class Actinopteri; order Cypriniformes; family Leuciscidae; genus Squalius; species Squalius cephalus. The sequence continues at coordinate 14,803,650 of NC_137127.1, read as the reverse complement.
CATATCTTATATAGCTGAGGTAAATTAAACGCAATACTCATGTATCCTTGCCCAACGTCCGGTTGAAATTTAAAAGGCTGATTCGTGCTTCAGGGCAGTGACGAGTAGCCTACATATGTCGTCCAGTGGTTGTCCAGACACCCCAGGCACAACCTTAAGCAATGGCCCTGAACAGTGTTTCAATGCAAGCATTGTGACAACGCTGTAACAACCTTCACCACACAACGTAGGTATAGCAACCTTTTGGTCATGTTGTTAAAACTTTAGAAGGTTGGGTACGTTGTGCCAACTTTCTGTGTTTGCTGGGTGATTACTAAAAGTGTGCAGGTGTGCAGAAGGAGGGATGATGGGAAATGTAGTGCTTGACGGTGACTGAGCTGGTGACCGTGTCTAAACCATACTGATATGGTGACGGACGTCTTTAACCATTGCACTCACGTCTTAGGTCTTTAGCGGCGTCCTGAGCATAACACAGTGTTCTAAAAATGTGGCGCACAAGTTCAAATAAGTCTCTAGACCTTGCGCTTTTTATTTTTGCTCCACTGACCTGTCACGTTTTTAACAGCAAAATCATGTTCTGTGTGAATGGTCACTAACACCAGATCGTTTCACACTGCACACTGCTCTGGAGCAGAGTTTCATAACCTCGGGTAAAAAGTGGTTCTAACCCCGCTTCTAAATTACAAGTGTGAAACGTTCCTCTATCCGGGGTTAAAAGTGGGGTTTAGAACGACGATAACCCAGGGTCAAGCGCAGTGTGAAAAGCCTTTGTGTTTCTAACTATGTAATATAACCTAAAATATATGCTGCGTCAGCGGTGCATCACTGTCTTTGGACAAGAAAAACTTTTTGACTTCTGCGGTCCTCTTTTAGTAGTTAGTCAGTATCAAGTATAACTGCTTTTCTTTTTTATAACTCTCTTTTTTGTTCTCTTTACCTCTACCCAATTAATTATAGGAACAGGAAATTGGCAATAGCAGCAAATCCTAACCTCACCCTCATCTCCATACAGTGCTCCAGTATGCATGTGTCACATTTAGGTCTTTCTATATAGGTTACATAAAACCCAACTACAGATGTTGGTCTCTATTCCTCTGCTTTTCTCTTTCCCTACTTTTTAGTTTCCCTCTATAAGGTCCTTTTGGAAAATGAGGACGACAAGAGGTTTGTCAGCCCATTTGTCTAAGAACAGGTGAAGCCCTATACTGATTATGTAGGCTGACACATCAGGGCTTTGAGACCCAGGGAAACTGTTCTGCCCACACCGTAGGGTGATGCATGGACTGTAGCCAAACTCTAACTTTTTATAAACAGACATAAATGGGAAGGAAGGAAGGAAGGAAGGAAGGAAGGAAGGAAGGAAGGAAGGAAGGAAGGAAGGAAGGAAGGAAGGAAGGAAGGAAGGAAGGAAGGAAGGAAGGAAGGAAGGAAGGAAGGAAGGAAGGAAGGAAGGAAGGAAGGAAGGAAGGAAGGAAGGAAGGAAGGAAGGAAGGTGCATTTTTTAAAATGTGGGAGAAAAATGTCAGAGTTTGTCTAACAAAAATAAGGTTTTGAGATGCATTTGCACAAGTGCAAAATGTTAGAGGTCCTCATCTGTGCCCCCTAAAGGAGTTCTAAAATAAAAATATTAGAATGAAATATGAGTGGATAATATAAACCGTGAGATTGGTTCAGACAGCAGTATTATTTTGTGCTTGCACTTTGCCTCAAAATTTAAAGCAATTTGATAGTGCAGACACTGGTGTCATGGCTAAAAGCCTGTCGAAATAAGGTGGGAAATAATATCAGATGAAAATTGATTTATACTAGTAGCACTAAGACTTATGACAGATTTAACATTCTTCACTGGTGAATGAGAGAAAAAAAGAGTGGGAGTAACTGGAAAGTATTTAATAAGAGGTTTTATTTGCCTGCTTTCCATTAACAAGATTAATAAAGCAGTTTAGAAAGAGATTTAAATTAAAGAAAATTCTGCAAATCTTGACAAAATAAAATCCACTGACACAAAGACTTTTCCGATAAAATCAAGACTTTGCTCAAGCTCTTTAGTTTAGAAGACGTGCATTCAGACCTACTCTCGCACATAACAGTATCTCACAATAGCCCCACATTCACAGTTTCTACATTTAACTTCAGCTTTTAATTAGAATAATAAAAAATTTAAAAGATGTGGAAATGACTGAGGGCCAGAGTGGAAATTAAATGTCCTCTTCCCTACAAAAAACGAGTATTAAAAGGAATGCACTCTCTCCTGAATAAGCCCAAGATCATTTTTTGACAAGCTTGGAGCCAGATTTTGTCTCTTTGTGAATGTTGTTGCCAAGTGTGTATACAATTACTGCATCTGATTTTGTCAAATGTGTCTGCAGTTCTCATTTGCCTTTTCTCAAGAGCAAAACAATTTCATCTTATGTGAGTCATTAAAAGTAACATTTGCATAACAGAACAATTACAGTGCACCTAATCAGCCTTTCCAAACTGGTAAAACAAACTAAAGAAAAATAGCTGTTGTTTGACTGCTGTTCAAAGACTGAAAACTAAGACTCTTAACTGAAAACTAAGAGTGATTGGTGATGCCAACCGATAAAGAAACACTTTACAATACATTTCAATTTCTTGACATATAGTTGATCCATAGATATCGAGACCTATGTGCACTATGCCATTAAAAAATGTGGTCGGTAAGATTTTTTTTATGTTTTTGGAAGAAGTCTCTGCTCACCAAGGCTGCATTTGTTTGATAAAAAAATAAAACAGAATAAATAGTATTTCAATTTAAAACAACTGTTTATAACTGAATAAACAATATTTTAAATTGTAATGTATGTCTCTGATGGCAAAGCTGAAGTAATGACGGCTGAAAATTTAATCCTCAGTGTCACATGATCATTCTAATATGCTGATTTGGTGCTCAAGAAACATTTTCTTGTTTGTTTTTTTATCAATGTTGAAAACAGTTGTACGGTGGCTGAGAGAGCTCAATGTGCTGGAACTGAAGAAAACAATATTAGATATTAAAATATTAAAACACCAGCAAATTAAGAAAAGTCTTATTTTCCGGAGTATTTTCCGAGGACTATTTTTCAAGCAAGGACCTGAGGGATCGAGTGAAATGATGTGTCATCATCAAAATGACATGTCAGTGAACAAAATGTCACAGGGGCTTGGAATGCCACCTGTCTGGTCCTCGAGCTGCTTCCAGCAGATGTCCTCCAGACAGGAAGAGAACAGGAATGGAGCTTATATGCCCATCTGCATGATGAGGTGTTAATGAGGCCGGTCTGATATGTAGCCCCCTCTCCCAGGGAACTCATTACGGGCCCTGTCAAATACAGTGAGTGGCTCCATTTTGCTGGGAGGAGAGTTACACAGGGTCCACTGCTCTCAACACAGTAATTCAGCAAATGGCACAGGACTATTGCAGTCCTGAAATTGTATAAACGAAAAATAGCATGGAATATTGTATAAGCATTGCATTCAGTGAGATTTTTTCTTTCTCCACCTAATTTGCTCTTCTAAACAGGGCAGCATCAAAATGCTGAAATCCTTAAGGTCGTGACTAGAAAAGAAATATTACAACTGAAATATCTTTAATATCTCATTTTTAAAAAGTTTGTACCATACAGAAAATGGGGACCAAATGGAGAGTTTTGCTTAAATAAATACAATAGTTCACCCTTTCGCCACACCCTTTTGTTAAACAACAATAGACATTTTGTTTTATAGTTTATACTTCAGGCATGCTGCTAACTATAAGTAATTTTGCAACTACATGTCAATACGAGATTACTAGTGCTTAACAGTTTCCCCACCATTGACAAAATTTTCCAGCAATCCATGTTTTCACTGTTATATGGGGGTGCCGTTTTTCATTTTCTGAAAGAGTACAGAATCCCCCGGATCGAAACACTGGCGAAGAAGCAGCAGCAGAAACAAGCGATGGAAGTATTGCTTTCAGATATGTAAAATAATGTGATCATCAAATATTAATGTTGGTTGAGGACTCTGATGGTAGAGCAAGTACTGGGCTGAGCTCTGGAGCTGGAGCCTTCACTGGATTCTGGTCAGGAGCTGGAGCCATCACTGGACTCTGGTCAGGGGCTGGAGCCTGGAGCCATCACTGGACTCTGGTCAGGGGCTGGAGCCATCACTGGACTCTGGTCAGGGGCTGGAGCCATCACTGGACTCTGGTCAGGGGCTGGAGCCATCACTGGACTCTAGTCAGAGGCTGGAGCCATCACTGGACTCTGGTCAGGGGCTGGAGCCATCACTGGACTCTAGTCAGGGGCTGGAGCCATCACTGGACTCTGGTCAGGGGCTGGAGCCATCACTGGACTCTGGTCAGGGGCTGGAGCCATCACTGGACTCTGGTCAGGGGCTGGAGCCATCACTGGACTCTGGTCAGGGGCTGGAGCCATCACTGGACTCTAGTCAGGGGCTGGAGCCATCACTGGACTCTGGTCAGGGGCTGGAGCCATCACTGGACTCTGGTCAGGGGCTGGAGCCTGGAGCCATCACTGGACTCTGGTCAGGGGCTGGAGCCTTCACTGGACTCTGGTCAGGGGCTGGAGCCATCACTGGACTCTGGTCAGGGGCTGGAGCCTGGAGCCATCACTGGACTCTGGTCAGGGGCTGGAGCCATCACTGGACTCTGGTCAGGGGCTGGAGCCATCACTGGACTCTGGTCAGGGGCTGGAGCCATCACTGGACTCTGGTCAGGGGCTGGAGCCATCACTGGACTCTGGTCAGGGGCTGGAGCCATCACAGGACTCTGGTCAGGGGCTGGAGCCTGGAGCCATCACTGGACTCTGGTCAGGGGCTGGAGCCATCACTGGACTCTGGTCAGGGGCTGGAGCCATCACTGGACTCTGGTCAGGGGCTGGAGCCATCACTGGACTCTAGTCAGAGGCTGGAGCCATCACTGGACTCTGGTCAGGGGCTGGAGCCATCACTGGACTCTGGTCAGGGGCTGGAGCCATCACTGGACTCTGGTCAGGGGCTGGAGCCATCACTGGACTCTGGTCAGGGGCTGGAGCCATCACTGGACTCTGGTCAGGGGCTGGAGCCATCACAGGACTCTGGTCAGGGGCTGGAGCCTGGAGCCATCACTGGACTCTGGTCAGGGGCTGGAGCCATCACTGGACTCTGGTCAGGGGCTGGAGCCATCACTGGACTCTGGTCAGGGGCTGGAGCCATCACTGGACTCTAGTCAGAGGCTGGAGCCATCACTGGACTCTGGTCAGGGGCTGGAGCCATCACTGGACTCTGGTCAGGGGCTGGAGCCTGGAGCCATCACTGGACTCTAGTCAGGGGCTGGAGCCTGGAGCCATCACTGGACTCTGGTCAGGGGCTGGAGCCATCACTGGACTCTGGTCAGGGGCTGGAGCCATCACTGGACTCTGGTCAGGGGCTGGAGCCATCACTGGACTCTGGTCAGGGGCTGGAGCCATCACTGGACTCTGGTCAGGGGCTGGAGCCATCACTGGACTCTGGTCAGGGACTGGAGCCATCACTGGACTGGGCTCAGTGGTTGCATCAGAGTGATGAAAGGTTGATCTCTTCTTCCTCTTTTGTGCTGGGGTTAGGGTGGTGTTCAACCCGGAGTTGGATTCTAGGTTGAGCTCTAGAGCAGGGGTGAACTCATAACGAATCGTTGAGATCTAAGTGGACTCCTGGCTGAGTTCGGGGATCTGAGCAGGCTTCTGACTGAGTTCGGAGAAATGAGTGGACTCCTGAACCGCCAACAGTGCCAACACTGGGCTGGAGCCAACACTAGAGCGGGCTCAGGGACTTCTCTCACTGGAATGGACTCTGGGACTGCTTCCTCTTCTGTAGAGTATGATCCACACAACCATAACATAAGCAATATATTTTTTATTTGCAGTTCATTAAATATCAGCAAACACTTAGCTATGAATAACAGTTCTTATCGTTGTAGGTGCAGACTGGTGCAAACAGGATGGCTGAAGACTGAATCCTGATCAAAGATGGGATTGTAACTGGTAAGTGTCACTGGAAGATAGTCGGGTAAGTAGCTTGTTATGGATCAACAGGTAAATAAAACACATGCTGGTGTCCAACGAGACCAGACAATGAGGGTGTGCAAGGTGATCGATTATCACCTCATCAAGACACACACATAAGCAGAGGCAGGTTGTGTGATGGCTGAATGAGTGCAGGTGGGAACCAGGAGGGATGCTGGAAAATGTTGTTATGTGGTGAATGGGCTGGTGACTGTGACTATATTACAATAGTAATGTTTTTTTGTTTGTTTGTTTTTTTAAATTTAGTAATAATAATAAATATTTTTTTAAACCATATTGATATAAAATCACAAGATTTTGGCCAAACTGTGCACCCCTACAACCAAGCACAGCAAACCTGGAATTTACATTACTTTTTTATCCCTCAAATTATGCAGCCCTAATGATTCAATGACTCAGTCATAACTCAGTGACTCAGTGCCACTAAATTAATCAGATCATCTAAATAAATCAAAAAATCTAAATAAATATTATGTTAAACATGTTTATAAGACTCAAGTGACTGATTCTCTGAAAATTCCTCACTACTAATTTGCACATAATTTCCCATTTGAACTAATTTCTGATCAAATCCTTCCATGTTCGAATTACATAAACTCTGCAGTCTACATTACACAACTCTATTCCCTGGTTTCATAGACAAGGCTTAAGCCTAGTCCCAGATTAAAATGCATGGTTGAGCTATTTTAACTGAAAACAACTGCCCTGACATGTCTCAAAATATGTCAGAGCCATTGTTTTGTCTCAAGGTGCACACGTTTTTTTTCTAAGGCATGCTTATAAAAGCTATACTTAAATGCCCTAATTGGACTAAGGCCTAATCCTGGCTTAATCTCAGCCCTGTCTGTGAAACCAGGCCTATATTTATAACATAGGTCAACAATTGTCTCGCAAATTTGTGTCTATTTTAAGACCTTCAAAGGAATCTTAGGTGTAACATCTCTGAGACAATGTTGATTCTTAAATGAAAAATAAATGGGAACTCCATAAAATCTCCTTAGCTATGAAAAAAAGCATCCTTTCCATAATCAATTATTTATGTGATCAGAGACAGACATTATGTGAATGCTCATAAATCTTTCTTCACATGGCGGGAAAGCTTTTATTTAGATGTAGATGGGGCGTGGGATGAGTCAGTGAAGACCTGAAGGAAAAGTTAGAAGCAATGCGTGTGTGACACTATACCACATATATTACAGTGATATCACAAGAGATCACTGTTCAGGACAAGAAATCCTTGAATTTCGGAATCAAAGAATCAGAGGGCAACTTATAACCACTATAAAATTGGGGAACTGTCATGTTAAAACCACTATGACCAGAGGCAAGAATAGACTGTCAGTGAAATGGCTCTGTGGCTTTTCTTTCCCATCACTGAGATTGCAGCCATTAGAATCCAGATAAACACATTTGGTTTTACCACCAACACACACACTCATGTTGCTTGGAGGAATAAAATGGTACAGCCTGCCTTGTGGCACAATGGATGCTTGATGGCTTTCTGTGTGTTTTTTTTTTTTTTTTATTTTTTTTTTTATCTGGCTTTTAGGTCCACACAGACATACTTTGACCCTATTTAGACGCCTTCATTTTTAAGATTTTTACTGCATTAAATAATAAAGTATCAAACATTTGCAAACACTTTTTCAAAAAAAACTTTGCTTTTTGCAATGACTTTTAACCAGTTTGAATCAAGGTCAATGCTGTGTAAGGCTTGAATCCACTTACCATACCTGCTTTTCAGTAAATCCGTGAATATAAAGTCACCTAATTAATATTCATGAGCCAAGCTTATAATGTCTACCGATCCCCCATCAAATGTATTTTTGTGGAAAAAAAAAATCATGAAAATATACACTTTTCACTTTAAAATAGATCCCACTTGACATTTTATTATCTAATGCAATGGCATTTCACACTTTTTGGGGCCGATGTATGCAAACACAACCCTGCAAAACAAAAAACTAACTGAACATTATTTTTAAATAACTATACGATTTTTCCCTGGTTTTCCCAGAATTATGAGCAGTCAAATTCAATTTGTATAACTGATGTAGGCCGTCCACTGTGAATGGTATAGCTGCATATAGGAGGCCCCATCTGTGCAAGCATCCTCATAACATCAAGATAACATAAGTGATCAAATGTGATACCACAATACATGGCCTGCCACATGAGAGCGAATACAGCAAATAATGACACCGGCATCTATTGCCTGATAAAGGCTGCCATTCTGCTCAGCCTCTGTAAAAGATCCAAACCCTCGCCAGACATGAAAACAAACACAGCTGGCAGTTTATTATTTCACTGATAATAATCCTGCCTCCCCTGACTCATGCTTTGTTTGGTTTCTTTATATTATATTTGTCAAAAATAAAGAAATAAAAATAAGGATATAGGCGGCGAGCTACATAGGCCTACCGTGCACCCCCCCCACCTCCCAACAAAACCATACTTTTTTGAAAGGTCTGGATGTGTAGAATATGAATCTGAATGTTAACATTGAAAATTTTGGGTTGCACTACCTGTTTTAGCCCTGTGAATAGGGAAACCCTAAAAAACGATTTTAAGCGATTTTAACACATCGAGATTGTCCTAGTCAATCAGAACAGCTTTTAGGTGACCCAATACACACTCAAACTTAACATATGATGACTTAGGTCAAATACCTACCATGCTGCTTATTGGTAGGTGTCTAAAATTAACATAGGTAAGGCTTTATGTCGATATAATGAGCCCATTTCAAGGCCACGACCTAGATTCGCCTATCATGCACCCCAACCCCCTCCCCTTAAAAAAAATCATGCTTTTCTGAAAGGTCTGTATGTGTAGAATATGAATCTGAATGTTAACATTGACATTGTTGGGATACACTAACTGTTTTAGCCCTGTGAATAGGGAAACCCTAATAAACGATTTTAACACGTCGAGATTGGCCTAGTCAATCAGAACAGCTTTTAGGTGACCCAATACTCTTACTACACTAAATTGATAATTACTTTAAATAGTTGTTTTTAATTATTTTTAATTTAATATAGTTAAGGCCTTGTATGGATATAATCGATCAAGGACCATTTCCATAGCATCAGTTAATATGCTAACGTGCTAACATTCCAACATCCCAACATTCAAACTCCTCACCCTCCCCATCTTTATTTAATATAATTGACCCCTCTTACTACATTGATAGTTACTTTAAATAGTTGTTTTTAATTATTTTTAATTTAATATAGTTAAGGCCTTGTATGGATATAAAATAATATCCTTTATAAAATATATTATGGATATAATGCAAGATTAGCCAGAATGAAAGAAATACGTGACAAGAGATTAACTGAACCACTGGAATCTGCTCACAGAATGAATGTAACCTGTGAACTTATACCAGACACCATTACAGAAGGTGATGGATATCACAGAGAATGCTACCAAATATTTGATACAGAAAATAAATACAGTGGGGCAAAAAAGTAATTAGTCAGCCACCAATTGTGCAAGTTCTCCCACTTAAAAAGATGAGAGAGGCATGTAATTTTCATCATAGATACACTTCAACTATGAGAGACAAAATGAGAGAAAAAAAGTCCAGAAAATCACATTGTAGGATTTTTAAAGAATTTATTTGCAAATTATGGTGGAAAATAAGTATTTGGTCAATAACAAAAGTTAATCTCAATACTTTGTTATATACCCTTTGTTGGCAATGACAGAGGTCAAACGTTTTCTGTAAGTCTTCACAAGGTTTTCACACACTGTTGCTGGTATTTTGGCCCATTTCTCCATACAGATCTCCTCAGCAGTGATGTTTTGGGGCAGTCTCTGGGCAACACGGACTTTCAACTCCCTCCAAAGATTTTTTTATGGGGTTGAGATCTGGAGACTGGCTAGGCCACTCCAGGACCTTTAAATGCTTCTTACAAAACCACTCCTTTGTTGCCCGGGCGGTGTGTTTGGGATCATTGTCTTGCTGAAAGACCCAGCCACGTTTCATCTTCAATGCCCTTGATGATGGAAGGATGTTTTCACTCAAAATCTCACGATACATGGCCCCATTCATTCTTTCCTTTACATGGATCAGTCGTCCTGGTACCTTTGCAGAAAAACAGCCCCAAAGCATGATGTTTCCACCCCCATGCTTCACAGTAGGTATGGTGTTCTTTCTCCTCCAAACACGACTTGAGTTTTTACCAAAAAGTTCTATTTTGGTTTCATCTGACCATATGACATTCTCTCAATCCTCTTCTGGATCATCCAAATGCTCTCTAGCAAACTTCAGACTGGCCTGGACATGTACTGGCTTAAGCAGGGGGACACGTCTGGCACTGCAGGATTTGAGTCCCTGGCGGCGTAGTGTGTTACTGATGGTAGCCTTTGTTACTTTGGTCCCAGCTCTCTGCAGGTCATTCACTAGGTCCCCCCGTGTGGTTCTGGAATTTTTGCTCACCGTTCTTGTGATAATTTTGACCCCACGGGGTGAGATCTTGCGTGGAGCCCCAGATCGAGGGAGATTATCAGTGGTCTTGTATGTCTTCCATTTTCTAATATTTGCTCCCACAGTTGATTTCTTCACACCAAGCTGCTTACCTATTGCAGATTCCGTCTTCCCAGCCTGGTGCAGGTCTACAATTTTGTTTCTGGTGTCCTTTGACAGCTCTTTGGTCTTGGCCATAGTGGAGTTTGGAGTGTGACTGTTTGAGGTTGTGGACAGGTGTCTTTTATACTGATAACAAGTTCAAACAGGTGCCATTAATACAGGTAACGAGTGGAGGACAGAGGAGCCTCTTAAAGAAGAAGTTACAGGTCTGTGAGAACCAGAAATCTTGCTTGTTTGTAGGTGACCAAATACTTATTTTACAGAGGAATTTACCAATTAATTCATTAAAAATCCTACTATGTGATTTTCTGGATTTTTTTTCTCATTTTGTCTCTCATAGTTGAAGTGTACCTATGATGAAAATTACAGGCCTCTCTCATCTTTTTAAGTGGGAGAACTTGGACAATTGGTGGCTGACTAAATACTTTTTTGCCCCACTGTACCACAAATCCTGTAGAGTCCAATATACACAAAATTTAGAAAAATTGAGAAGTGCAAGCACAGAAAACAAGGCCAAACAAATCCAAATAGTAGAAGCTCACGGTGAGACATTTGGTGCTGTATCTCGAGTTATTGACAAGGAAATCATCGGCAGCAACAAAATGATGAAATTGACTGATCTGACCAAAATCTACATAGCTCATCTAGGATGCACAAACTTGCCTCAGCACCAAATGCCTCACCGTGAGCTTCTACTAGTTGGATTTGTTTGCTTGCACTTCTCCATTTTTCTAAATTTTGTGTATATTGGACTCTACAGGATTTGTGGTATTTAGCTTCTGTAGCAAATAGATCCTTTCCTCTAATTCTGCGAAGCAAATTTTCATCAAATTTTTGTTCTGCAACTTTGAGGACTGTTCTCCACCCATCACACTCAAACTCTCTTAACCCCTCATTCGTCCATATCCCTTTCTTTTGTACCTTCTTCCGTGTAATTGAGTTGCAGAATATACAGTCAGGTGTGAAGAGCACCTTGTCACCAGTTGAGGCCCTCTGACTTTGCCTTGAACTTGCTGCTAATAGTTCAGGCTTCTGGTCGAGTCTTTTGAGATTCATGGTGAATCTTTGGTAGCATTCTCTGTGATATCCATCACCTTCTGTAATAGTGTCTGGTATAAGTTCACAGGTTACAGTCATTCTGTGAGCAGATTCCAGTGGTTCAGCTAATCTCTTGTCACGTATTTCTTTCATTCTGGCTAATCTTGCATCAGAATCTACGTTTGCCCATAATTGCAAGAGTGGTCTATATACAAGACCAGGGACATGCACAATGCATCTGGACTTTGGTTTTGTCCCATGACATACCCTATGCCTTGAAGGACCTGCAGTCACTTGGCCCACTGACTCATGTCTTTACTCAGGCATAACTGAGCAGTTCAACTATGTTGAAGAAACCAACTACATAACCGACTAGATTATCTATGTGTGTGAGGTGTGTGTGTGTGTGTGTGTGTGTGTGTGTGTGTGTGTGTGTGTGTGTGTGTGTGTGTATAAGCTACTGGACGTCTAAAATTTCCCTTTGGGATGAATAAAGTATATATCTATCAATCTATCAAATGTAATCTAAAATAATTAAAAACAAATATTTAAAGTAAGCATCAATGTAGTGTAGTAAGAGGGGTCAATTATATTAAATTGTAAACTAAAATATTCAAACATCGAGCAATTCAGTGAAACAAATTTCTTGCTGTATAGGCAGAGGATGCAGACTTGGGGTATCTGTCTGTGTGAGTAAGAACAGTCTTTCAGGACAGTCTGCCTGACACAGAGGAAACTGTTAATGAAAATTAAAAAAATATCTTATTTTGTCATTGGATGAACAACCCAGACAGGTTTCTGATTTGTCAATGAAATTACTTCGATGGAAAGGGTAATGAGGGTTGGAATGTTAGCACGTTAGCATATTAACTGATGCTATGGAAATGGTCCTTGATTGATTATATCCATACAAGGCCTTAACCATATTAAATTAAAAATAATTAAAAACAACTATTTAAAGTAATTATCAATTTAGTGTAGTAAGAGTATTGGGTCACCTAAAAGCTGTTCTGATTGACTAGGCCAATCTCGACGTGTTAAAATCGTTTATTAGGGTTTCCCTATTCACAGGGCTAAAACAGTTAGTGTATCCCAACAATGTCAATGTTAACATTCAGATTCATATTCTACACATACAGACCTTTCAGAAAAGCATGATTTTTTTTCAGGGGAGGGGGTTGGGGTGCATGATAGGCGAATCTAGGTCGTGGCCTATACATGAAATGGGCTCATTATATCGACATAAAGCCTTACCTATGTTAATTTTAGACACCTACCAATAAGCAGCATGGTAGGTATTTGACCTAAGTCATCATATGTTAAGTTTGAGTGTGTATTGGGTCACCTAAAAGCTGTTCTGATTGACTAGGACAATCTCGATGTGTTAAAATTGCTTAAAATCGTTTTTTTAGGGTTTCCCTATTCACAGGGCTAAAACAGGTAGTGCAACCCAAAATTTTCAATGTTAACATTCAGATTCATATTCTACACATCCAGACCTTTTAAAAAAGTATGGTTTTGTTGGGAGGTGGGGGGGGTGCACGGTAGGCCTATGTAGCTCGCCGCCTAATACTGTGAAAATAGAACTAAATGATTATGAAAGTTCAACAGACCACAATGCATTTTAATGAGCCAATTTGTGTTCACATAATTTAAACTATTACTGTCAATCTATTTAAATTTAAGGCTGATTAATATTAGATTTTTTTTCAGTTTACCTATAGCATGTTAACATAAAAGTATAAATCATTTATTTTAGATTATTGTTATGATGATGATGATGATGATGCTAATAATAATAATAATAATGTAGGCTATAATAAGCTAAATGTGTATATATATATATATATATATATATATATATATATATATATATATATATATATATATATATATATTGATATTGATATTGAATTTATATATTTTGTAAATGCAAAAAGAAAATCTTCTCTCAGGTCAAGAGAGCAGGGGGGTGATGTTTACCAAAAGACACAGCACAAGGTATGTTAGGAGGGAACAGAATTCAAACAAAAGGGCAGCGTACACAGCAGGAGAACAGGCTGGTCGGGGATGAGGCGGCTCAGAGAACCAGGAGAACCAGAGGCTCAACATTTGGTGAAATAACCTGGTCAGGAGAGTCAGCGACCAGGGAAAGACACAGGGAAAACTACATGTAGCACTGACCATCAAGGCCTGTAGACAAGCAAGAAATGCTCGCACACAATGAATGCAACGAATCAGCAAAGACATAAGGGAAAGGAGCAATATAGCACAATATAGCACTTGACCACTGGGCTTGGGGGCTCCTGAACTACAATGGTTTTATGACCTTGTGACTTGGGTCCTCCTGGACCAATGTCTTTGAGCCTTCCTGACTCAAGTCCTCCGGGACCACTGGACTTGGGACCATCAGAATCGGGTCCTCCGACACTGGACTCGGGGGCTCCTAACTTGGGCCCTCCTGGGCCAATGGTTTTGGGACCTCGTGATTCGGGTCTTTCTGGACCAGTGGTTTTGAGACCTCTTCAGCTTCCAGGGGCACAATGCGGGATCAGCCACTTCTGAGGTGACTGAAACTGACTCGACTGACACTAGGGTGACTAGAATTGACTCGGCTGACTCTGGGATGACTGGAACTATCTCGTCCGAGTCTGGGATGACTGCACTGCCTTGGCTGACACCAGGGTGACTGTAACTGACTTGGCTGACTCTGGAATGGCTGACTCACAGTACGGACTATGGGATGATAGGAGCTGACTTGACTGGCTTGGGAGAACTAAAGCAAAATTAAGACTGGAACTTGACGAATAGAAAACAAGAGCAAAGCTATATGAAGATATATAACTATAAAGGGAAACTAAATGTAGCACTGAGGAGCACATGGCCAATACAAACAAAGACAGAGCCATGTGCTCAAGCCCAAGACAGACAAAGAAACATTAAACAAAGACAAAACAGACAAGACAGCCTGTCCCATTTAGTTTCATGACATATCTTGTATATATTACAGTATATAGTGAAGTGAAAGTGATTATGATATACAATTATGATATACAATTAATAAATATATCAAAAATATGTGATGATGACAGACTGTATTCCTTTAAGAGACTAAAAACCTGTTAGGTGACCTTGGTTGACTGAAGTATCAGAGAACACTTGAAAACATTGGAACGTTTTCCACAGCCATTTTCCCAAAACTCTTTGTCTTCTCCACTCGTTTTACACACACTTTGCCAAATGCATCTCACTGCTCTCCAAGTGAGACTCTGCAGCAATATCAAAAGGACAAGAAATGTTAGCCATCAGATAAACTTATTTTTAGCAGTTTAGGTGGTATTCTTAGCCTCTTAGTTCCAGGTGTCCTTGCTGGCTAGGTGATGTCGGAGTCCCTGAGAGTGTTTGACAGGACTGTCAGATTTGCAAGAGTCGATCAAGGGTTTTATCAGCACACACCAGATAGGACTCCTCTCGCCTCGAGCTGAAGTTCAAAGGCTTCAACCATCAGGAAGTGCTCCATAATGCCACTCCATGGATAATGGCACAGCAATAAATCACAAACAGCTGAGAAATCATGCGCATCTAAACTCACACAATCACCCAGGGGTGTTAATCCAGTTAAAGTCCAGAGGCCAGTTGGGGGAGAAAACATCCACAGTTCCACATTCAGTTGTACAATGGATATAATGAAAATGCTTTCAAGATTGTTAGACAGCAAACCAAGCAGGAACAATTAGGAAAAAAGGAGTTCACTTCTTATTGTTAAATTTGTAAAAAATCTATTGATTTTAATCACAGGACTGAAAGATGTCTAATTTTCATGTTTGAGGATCATGATATGGCATTTTGATTAGATGCCATTAGAAGTTAGATTAGATTAGAAGTTTAGATCTACTAAGGTTCAAGAACTAAGCTTTTTTTCCTGAGGAAAAACACAAATCCCTTTAATCATTATTGATCCAATTCAGCTTTAGTTATCTGCCCTTCATTTGGACTCTGGTTAATAAGTCAGCACAAACAGTGGCCCCCTGTCAGACACACAACACCACTGTAATCTACAGATTAACGTTGATTCAACCTTCTCTTTATCCTCACAAATACACACAGGGAATCGAGAACCAGTTTGTACTCAAAACTGGTTATATGTTTTTACTGCAACCAAAATATTTTAGTGATGTTTGGTCTTGTTAAAGTCACCATACCAACAATATTGACAATTCTTGTTTTTTATGGAATATTGCAGTATTTGTTATGAAAGCTTTATCGGTGCACTTTTTTTTTTTTTTTATGTATGTGTCCTCGTAATCTTTAATCAAAATAACTTTCCATCCCTTTTGCAGCAACATCTCTTCTCTTCTCAGATGACGTGTTTACTGACATGAGGGTGGGAGAACCTGTCACTCACATGAGATCACAGCAACAGCAAACCACAACAATCCAACGATCCAATCAATTCCTGATGTACAAAATCAAGTTTTGCCTTACATTTTTTTCTTCAAAAACTGTTTCACTCAGATATACGTCACAATAGTGAAGAAACATCTAACTTCTGTTTCATGACAAACAGATATCAGATCTATAGAGAGCAAACCAGTGTTTCCCGCATGTGAGACGTGCTATTAATATAAATATATTAATATAAATATTCTTGAAAAAAAAAAAGTGACATTTAAATGGCACATATACAATCAGGGAACTAAATCACTTTTGAACCACCCACCACGGTTTTTGAGCCATTGTGTAATTTGTCTACTAAAAGTCATTTGGCTCCTAGATATTTGATTTAGGATTTTTTTCTAGTCTAGAACCCTGTTTTATTTAGGAGTATGCTGTGTAGATTGAATGTGATGGATGGAGCTGCCATGAAACACAGTACAAAAGCAATAAATAGATATACATATCTCTCTGTTGTGTTATTCTCTCTGGTCGCACACAATAGCAAAAATACTGCAAAACCAGGCAGAATGAATGAATCTTATGAGTTGTGTCATTACTTTTATCATGTCCAACTCAACTCATGAACTTATGTGTACTTGAGGCTTGTGATTTGAACACTGAAAATAATGAAACCCGTGTACAATATTATTGACTTGGAGTGTTACCTATTTTTAGTAAAAAGGACCAAAAACTGCATCATGGGTTTCTCAAAAAAAAATCATTCAAAGTAATTATGGAATCACTACGTAGAAAAACAACCAAACTTCCTTGAAAATCGCATCCAGAAAAACAGACCTACAGAATCTGTCACCCATCCATCGCATTCCACTATGCTATTACTGATTATCAGATGTTAATTTGCCATAAATCTTGCAGAAGTTTTGTGGAATCTGTGAAATATCCATCTCTGTCATCGACAGTTGTCTGCCAGTGGCATGACAATTAATCATGTCTTATTCCAGTGAGCTATACTTCTGGGACAGAGAGCCAGAAGAACATGAAACTTCAATCTTTAGCTTGTTCACTGCTGTCTCAGATGTGGGCAAAAACATCAGAAATGTCTGACATCCACCTGCATCGGTGCCATCAAGGAAAATATGGATTTGCAGCTCATCTGAGCTCTCTGAATTACTTGTCACAGTGTGGAAGAATTTTGGCTGTCATTTTGTGAATATGAAACTGTCAAATGGTCAGAAACAAACTTGATAATACAGTATGTCTTTGTATTGATTTG
This sequence comes from Squalius cephalus, assembly GCF_949319135.1. NCBI lineage: Eukaryota > Metazoa > Chordata > Actinopteri > Cypriniformes > Leuciscidae > Squalius > Squalius cephalus. The sequence goes on along the minus strand of NC_137127.1, from coordinate 14,786,303 downwards.
TAAGGGGAACTACTTTCAGTGGAAGGATATTTTGGGGTATGAGCCTTGAAAATTGTTGGATGCTACATTGTTCCTGTCAAACACTGTGATTCTAATGGTTTGTGATTGTGTGGCTGTAATGGGTGAGCGCTAACTATACAACGACCTTAAAAAAAACATCACATGCCTCAGGACAAAACTTGCTAGGAGACCACTGCTAAATCTCTGTAAATGTCAAAAGCTGTAAAGGGCAGTATGGTGGGTTGTATGCCATAAGCAGATTTAAAATGAGAACATTAATGCAAAATTCACATGCTGGTTGTGGGCCACCATTAGCTACCAACATTCTTGGTGGTTACCAATTTCTTCTTCAAAAAAAATAAATAAATAAAAAATTATATATATATATATATATATATATATATATATATATATATATATATATATATATATATATATAACCAATGATAAATGACCTAAATGAACACATCAAAGAGTTCTTATGTCTTTTCAGAAGACTTAGATTAAACCACTTGATTCATATGGATTTATTTTATGATCACTTTATGAACGAGTTGTTGGTGAATATAATTTCACTGGAGGGACAGAAATATCTCAGACTTTCTTTAAAATAAATGAATAATGAAAGTGGTATGGGTTTGGAACGACATGGGGGTGAGTAATTGATGACAGAATTTTCATTTTTGGGTATTCAACTGAAAACGGAAAACATTTTATGCGTTTTGGCCGTTCATTTACATGACAACAGCATTTTGGGGGCCTGAAAACACAAACTTTTGATGTCTTTACTGTCTCCTTGTAAACAACAAAAATGTGAATTTGTGAAAACGGTGATGTCATGCTAATGTTCTCTTTGAGGGATGTTACTTGACAAAGTGAAATCGCCAACTACTGGCCTGGCATGCATAATACAGCCTTTTTAGTCATTTTCGCAGATCCATGTGAACGTTGTTGTCTGTTTTTAGTACATTATTGTCATGTAAACATACCCTCAGTCACTCATCGTCTGGCTTTGAACGTGAAAACTGACTCCTTACCTCTTTGCTGTTCAGCTATAGTAACCCTTGTTTATCTCCTGTGTTGATTCACCTGTATTCCCTTCGTCTCTCCAACGATCTCCTTCGTCTTCATGCCTGAGCCCTGTATACTCACCGTGTTCATCAAGAGGTGTGTGCTTCATCCAGTTCTTCTACCATCATCACCAATCACTACCTGCAACGAAAAGAAACGCAAGTTATCCACCAGCATTATTTAACTCAGTAACTGTTTATCTGCCATTTGCTGTCCCATTCGTCCATCTGTTCAATAAACGATTGTTTGGATTGTTTATATATGTCGTTGAGTCTGGTTTAGCCAGAGAGAAAATAGTTTCTACACCAAACTTTTTTTCAGTACAAACTTAGCAAAATCCGGGGACTATATAATGTGATAAAACGAATGCAAGAACATTAGTGAAATATTGACTGCAAAATTGGATCACAGTCAGTCCCATTGTTGTGACTAGACCTTGGACAATTAGATTTCCAATATATAGGATTTTTCCATTTTATATTTAGCTCTCCCTCCTATTCTGCTCATAAAGGATAAAATGAACACATTTATCCCAGTCTGCTAGTTTTCACATCATAGCTAAGCTCAAGATAGTTCCTAGTGAAGGGTAGGGTTTACAAATAACAAATTGTAAATCATAAAAACAATGCAAATGGTTTCTATTTCATTCCTGTGGTGGTCTTGAGAAAAAAAATCAATAAATATATATTTATACTGTTGTCACTTGAAGTTGAAGTGTCTCAAGTAATTCATTGAAGCAGTATTATGTTATTCTGTTGAAGACTAGTGCTATTTGTTTACTCTGCTTGTTGTGTTATGCCCCCTGGGGTTATCATTTCAACACAGCTGTTTTCTTAATAAAGAGATTCCATCTTACACTAATTGTTTTAGCTTTAATGGATGAGTGGAAAAGATAAAGAACGTTATGTTCACTTTTATATATCCACGTCTAAACACCACACATATTGTTTTACAGACCTCTTTGTAGAGTCGCCTTCATTTTTCTCATGCAGCATGAACAAATGAACTCAGTGGATGTGAGTCCTTGTCTCAGAATACCGAGCTGAGCACACAGGACTAATCTGTCCATGGCTCATTTTCTCCCTAATGAGATGAAGATCAAAGATGATAGAGGTTCCAAAACAAACAGCTGGCTCTATATCAACACAGAACCCAATCAATTTCCACATCCTAAGCCTAAAATGAAAACACTCAGATAAGCGATTTATTATAAAGAGAATCATAATTAGGAAAGGGGCGTCGCAAATTCGGTGTGAACTTAGCTTGACGGCATCGATTAAATCTTGGAAGATGACTGTGAGGTCTGCCTCTGGTAGAATCAAACCTTTTTTCATTTCTTTTTTTTTTTTGCGAGACTATATGAAAACCCTTTGAAGAAAAGAGACAGTGTATGAAGATACTCTTGCCAAAAACAAAGAAAATTCTCTTAAGTTTATAAAACCCTTTAAAGAAAACATTAATTTATGATTTGGGGGATGGTTTTCCCAAAAGCAAGTGAGGCCATCTATTCTATACTAGTACTACGTGGGCTTTTCTTCAGTAAAGGCAGCTGTATTATGCATCTGAGATAGAGAACAGGTTGCATGTTACAAAGGTGATCCATGCGCTCTCAGGACCGGTGGAGAAATCGGCTGGCTCTGTAGGCACTAGGCAGACGCCAGAATGTGACACTTTTTGTGAAAAATTGTGTTGCTGGCATTAAATCTACTGGGGAAGTATTCAAGTCCTAGTGACAAGTAGGTCACTATGACAACCGTATTGGCAAAACTATGCTGCACTGATTTAAAACAAGTAAAATACATGCTAAATTCAACTGCATATTGTTTTCAGATTCACCACAGAACATTCATTTTGAATCGTTTTTGAAGGGAATACAAAAACAAAAAAACAGTTACAACAGTTTGTGTGTAAATGTATACGTTTGACCAACGTTTTCCACTTCTGATGACATTTAGCGAGAAATTACTATTGCAGTATTCAAATATTTGCTTAGTTATTGTCACAAGATGAAGAAGACGGATACAAATATAAACGTGATTTAATAAAACAAAAAGGCAGACAGGCATAACAGAGTGCATAACATAGCATATACACAAACAGAGGAACTAAATACACAGAGATAATGAAATGAAAACAAACAGGTGTGATGATTAGATGAGTGTGTGCAGGTGTGAGCCAGGATGGATTATGGGAAATGTAGTGTGCTGAGGGGACTGTCTGGTGACTGAGGATTGTGACAGTTATCACCAAAGCTCGCTCTATTTTGCTGTTGATCATTTATGCTGCCTCAGAAGTATGTCCGAAATCAGTTTTGTCAGGTACCTTTGTGAGCAAACACTGCCTACAAAATCATTGCCTGATAAGGCAGCGAGACAACAAGTCAGCTGCCTAAGTTTTCGGACTCAGCAACTGTGAATTTAAGCCCTTGTTTTCTCTGTTCAGTGTTATGTCTTGTTAATGTTCATGTGCTATTTTGTTTTCCCGTCGATCTCCTGCGTGTTTGTATTGGATTTACTTATCAAAGAATGTTTTTGTTGATCTTCTTTGTCATTGTGCGCTTTACTACAGCCGCAACGTTACAATTTAATGCTGTTTTGTGATTTGTCCTCATAAAGTCAAGTCCTGACTTTTCTTTTCACCTGTGCTCAGAGCCGTCAAACAGATTTGACTCAGAGGTCTACTGTGGCTGAAGTTACCTCAGGTTTCCTGCCTGGTTTAAAAGAGCTAAAGGCAAACTGTATTATTGAAGAGAGTGCTGTTCTTTTCTCAGGTTAGCTCTGCAGTGGCCCATTTCTAATGGATCATTAAATATGAATCCCACCCCGTCAAGTGTAAAGAGAGGAAAAGAGTCACACATCCTAAAATAGACAGACGAGGGAAAGAGGGTGAACGTGATTTCACCAAGTACCACATGTTCCTGGATCAACATCTTTGTTGATCCTGGAACAACTTTCCAATCAACCAATCAGATTTGAGGGACATGTTTACAGTTTATGTCAAGTATAGACTTAGAACCAGGGTGAAGTGCTTCAACATCAGTGTTATTCACCTATCATTTCCCTCTGGTTTTAGGGGAAAGTTATGGGTAGGGTTGGGTTTAGGGGTAGGGATAGGGTAAGGACTACATTTTGGGACAGGAATGTTATTCCAGGATCAACAAAATATGTTGATCCAGGAACATGTCTTACTTGGCAAAATCACGGTGATTGGGAAAGAGAGAGAGAAAGAGAGAATAATCAAATGCCATATTCATCACATCTCTTGTTTAGTCTTATGAGATCTCCGGTTCAATTTTAAATCCAATATACGCATCTGCATGTCTATAAAGTTTGGATCAGCTCCAGCACTGCATGGTAACACCAGCTGTAGAGCTCTCTCTCGGAACACCATTAACCAGGGCCAGATGCCTAGTGCTAAATATGTCAAATACATCACAATGCCATTGCCACAAGGTAACGCACTCCAGTCTGGACACACACACAGCTTTACTACACACTCACAAACCGCTAAACATGACACAGCAGCAGTCTAATTAACCTGAGAGTAGGCCTAACATGCCACCTGGACTCCTTCCATTAAACTGCACACACACAATCTCACACACAGATTTAATTACATTAAAAAAAAAGAAAAGAAAACAGTATATTTTAAATTAAATGTTACTTTTTTACTGAATTTTTTATCAAATAAATTCAGCCTTGCTGAGCATGTGACTTTTTAAAAACAACATAAAAAATCTAAACAATTTATATACTGGTACATAATAAATGTATAAAATGTGACCCTGGACCACAAAACCAGTCATATGGGTCATCTGAATAAATAAGTTTTCCATTTATTTATGGTTTGTTAGGATAGGACAATATTTAGCTGAGATACAACTGTTTGAAAATCTGGAATCTGAGGGTGCAAAAAAAATCGAAACATTGAGAAAATTGCCATTATGTTGTCCATTTATGTTCGCGGTTGTGCTGCATTCACTCACAAAAATAAATGTTTTATATATTTACGATAGGAAATTAACAAAATATTTTCATGGAACATGATCTTCACTTAATATCCTAATGATTTTTGGCATAAAAGAAAAATCGATCATTTTGACCCATACAATGTATTGTTGGCTATTACCACAAATATACTTGTGAGACTTATGACTGGTTTTGTGATCCAGGGATCACAGAATATCACATATTGTGATCACATATAATTAATATTATGTGGCAAAAATATATTAATTTATTATAATTAATAATCAATTTTAATTATGTATTTTTTTGTAATCTATACTTTTTGTCATTAAAATATTTATATTGAAATTTCTCTTACTTCGTCTACTCTATATCATGTATTTTTTTCGGAGATTGTCGCAATACATTCTGGGATTGCCTTAGGGTTCTCTGCAATTGATACATGCATTGCGACTTCAGAATTCGGCCAAAGGAAGCTATCTTAAAAGGTACCTGTTGGAAGGCCTCCACATGGAGGATCTGCTTATGATGCCTTAAAATGCCAGCAGCTCACTAGCTTTTGGAACAGAATCTCTGGTTGGAAAATAGACCAGACGGCCTTTACATCGTACACACTCAGCTGGTCTATCTGTCTCCTCCTGCAGGGACTCAGATTAGTCAGCGTCAAAGAGGCTCCTTGCTCTGTGCTGCCAGATTAAATATATGCTAGAAACGGAGAGCCAATGATAGTTCTCAAAGTCACAGTTGGGCATAGGTTATGGAGCAAATGGATGCCATCCACTCTGCCAAGACTTTCTAGGCGACAATCATCCTCTTCTACTGAGTGGATGTGCCTGTGTGTAATGGCTCCTGCATTTTTACACAGCACTGTAATGCAAAGTCTTGTGGAAAAGTCCCATTTCTGATCACACTGATGCATTTGTCATGACGTGCCATGTTGAAAACAAAGGCTCAAATGCTTTTAAGATATTTCTTTACTCTGTAAGGCACTGTACCCACTCCTGATTGTCAAAGAATAGATAAACCATTTCAAACACTTCAACATTCACAGGATAAAAGCACAGAGGGTGCTAATGTGAAAGTGCAACACTGCTGTATTAGCTTAAAGGGAAGTGTGCACAGAAGTCCATTACTGCAAACAAGAGCAGCTTGCCCCTATTGTGAAATGGTGTTCCTCAAAAGTACCAGACATTACACTTTATTAACAACAAACCATTGCTAATGAGCTGAATTGTTGTTTGAGTTCTGTGATGGTTACAGTACAGAAACATCATGAAAAAGCACAGACGATACAAAAAACTTCTAGAACAAACTGCTGCAACTTTATTTTACTCACTAATTAAGTGTCGCAGCAACCTTGCTGACACTGTGAAAAATATGTAAATGTTCTTGTTTATTACGATGCATGGACTAGATTCGTCAAAACGCACAATGTTCCATAAGTTTTCAAAAAACTAATTCCGAGATAATTTATTCAAATTGAAGGATGTATTATCCTTTTTTTCATTTTCATCTTTGTTGCTGTTTGAGCACGAAAAAGGTCTTCAAAGTTACGAAGCACAAAATCCTCTCCAAATGGAGTTATTCTCTATCAGTAAGCACTGTTTCTAAACTCCCTGAAACACCTCGATTGAAGTCTTGAGATTTCTTCCGGGAATGTACATACACATCACAATATTCCTTATTTAAATAATTCCAGACCAAGGCATTCAAGGCATTGAGTTGCATAGATAGTGTTGAAACTCGTGCCCTTATGGTAAGGGCAGTGACATTTCAGAAACACACTCGAAGCGGTTGACCAATCACAACATACTGGTCCAGTCGACCAATCAGAAGGAGGGGCTTCCAAACCAAACAGAGCGTTACTGACAGAGTGGGAAGAGAGGTGCTGCAACAATGTAAAATATGTGAATGATAATGTGTTTTTCATCAACCATGAAATCCTATTAGACCCCTAAATCAAAATCAAGTCCTCTTTAATCTTTCCCTATCTGACTAAGATGGTCTGTTCTCAAACCCAGTGAGCTGCCTTCATTTTGAGGCATCACCTCTCACTGCAAAGCCAGAATGTTTTAGGTAATAGAGGCTATTGACTGTTGTCAATAGTCTCGTAAAAGGTCAGAACAAACGCATTAGTGATCCCAAAGAACCAACACTGCTGGCAAAACTACTGCAGCTGGGGTACAGCCTCGACATCATTCTTTAAATAGAAACACTTTGGGTTCTTGTCTCAAATGCTTTACATCAGAAGAGGTCCATGGTGACAAATTATAAAACTTTGATTCATAGCCACATGCAACAAGGTTAATGAGCTTTCACACATGCCACATCCACCCGCCAATCATCCAATTACAAGAGCTCTCAAGCTTGGGCTTGGCGTGATGGCTCAATTGTGGGTTAGCAGGTGTCACGACTGGGTATGATTATCACCACTGATAAATATCGATATGCCTATTTTGGTATATTCATAAATTGATGCTCATAGAGAATCAAATATGTTGTCACAAAATATAACTATAGTTATAATGTAATATAATACAGTTATAGTACAACTATAAAATGTATTATATAAGAATATTCTTTAGTAATATAACATAATAATTTAATTTAGTTTAATATCTGTTTTAAATGATATTATATTATCAAAAAATCTTTTTACTTTTTATAATGAGAAATTTCATCAGCAGCAAATTGTGGTTTGCACCACACATGCCACAGAAGTGACTAAACACTAGGGGGCGATCGTGAGAAGTGAGTGTGAGATGAACCCAATGAACCATCATAAACCAGGATTTCCACAACGCAAAACCCACAAATGTGACCCTGGATCACAAAACCAGTCACAAGTAGCACTGGTATATTTGTGGCAATAGCCAACAATACATTGTATGGGTAAAAATTATCGATTTTTCTTTTATGCAAAAATAGGATATTAAGTAAATATCATGTTCCATGAAGATATTTTGTAAATTTCCTACCGTAAATATATAAAACATTTATTTCTGTGAGTGAATGCAGCACAATCAACATAAATGGACAACTTTAAAGGTGATTTTCTCAATGCACCCTCAGATTCCAGATTTCAAATAGTTGTATCTCGGCCAAATATTGTCCTATCCTAACAAACCATACATCAATGGAAAGCTTATTTATTCATCTTTTATATGAACCATGTACTGTAACTGGTTTTGTGGTCCAGGGTCACAAATGAGCAAAAACTGGATTATCAACCAATGCTCTTTGAGTTACCATGAAAACAACATATTCACAGAAACTTCATCATGCCCCATATACATAGGCTACTTCTAGATTTTCCGTAACCCAGCATATCTGCAGTCAGTTTTAATTTTTTCTGTAAACTCTGAGATTGCGTAAAAACCTGGCAGATCGCTTGTCCACCCACTTGGTGCACAGTTTGGCTTATTCGTCCTGAAACACCCACAAACCCATGCTCCTGTTCTAGCACCACAACTCCCACACAGCTCTCAGAAGAGTGCAGAATATCCCCTCATGCTCCGCTGAAAATTATTGGCTGCCATAATCCTTATCTTTTAATGCAAATAAAAGCAAAGCCAGATTATTTCAAGTGACTTACATTGACTTATTTCACTTGTATAATTAAGTCTTGAAAACCCACACAAATTCCCCACACTTCATTTCTATATTTAGTTCTCCTTAATGGTATAAACGGAATTAAAAAAAGAGTTTAAGATATAGTGTGCAACAATATGTTGCATAATAAAACCAGTGCAATAATATGATTAAATAGAGTGCAGTGCTAATAACACAGACATCATTCTGTATTATTCTTGATATTTATTAGTTGAAGTATGCAGACTACCATTATCATTCCTTCCTTCCTGTTGCATTTTGGGTCATATCTTGAATTGCTGCGCTTTGTAAGATGAGAGTGATCTGATAGTGCCAGGAAAGGTAATTCATAGAACATCACAGAAAACAGCTCTTCAGCGAAGTACAAAGAGAGAGCGGATGTTACATCCAACCCTGCTGTCATTAGTTCTTTGAACCAGGATTAAACATCATTGGCAACCAGATTCAAAGATGAGCCCAGTGTCTCAGATGAAATGCTATGGTTTTACTATAAGGAACAAGAGAGATGATATATATATGAGGACACTAAAGCATTGAGTTGATAAAGGGGCAAAATTTATTATGAGGGGGTGCATATCACATTTTATTTTAATAATAATCTTGGGGTAATATATGTAAAATAAATAATAAAGTAATAAAAACAGCTGTTTCTAGAAGATTTTCAACTTATGCGATTGTAAACATTTTAATGATATGTCTTGAAAGTGCTAATCTTTTCTTTATGTATAAAGGTTACAGCTCAAAAGTACAGCTCAAAAGTTTGGAAACATTACTATTTTTAATGTTTTTGAATGAAGCCTCTTATGCCCATCAAACCTGCATTTATTTGATCAAAAATGAAGAAAAAAATAACTTTAATATTGTGAAATATCATTACAATTGAAAATAATGGTTTAATATATAATTTATTTCTGTGATGCAAAGCTGAATTTTCTTCAGCCATTACTCCAGTCTTATGTTATCCTTCAGAAATTATTCTATGCTGATTTGATTCTCAGTTATTATTAGTGTTGGAAACAGTTATGCTGCTTAATTTTTTTTTTTTTTTTTTTTGGAACCTGTGATACTTTTTTCAGGATTTATCGATGAATAAAAAGTTAAAAAGAACAGCATTTATTCAAAAAGTCTTTATCATCACTTTTTAATAATGTAACACATCCTTGCTAAATAAAAGTAGCCTATTAATTTCTTTCAAAAAAAGAAAGAAAACAATTACAGATCCCAAACTTTTTTGAACGGTATAGTGTGTATATTATTACAAAAGATTTCTATTTGAAATAAATTCTGTTCTTTTTTTTCTTTTTTTTTTATCAAAGAATCCACAGGTTATAAAAATTATTAGCAGAGAAACTGTTTCCAACATTGATAATAAATCAGCATATCCTAATGATTTCTGAAGAATGGAGTAATGGCTGATGAAAATTCAGCATTGCATCACAGAAATAAATTATATTTTAAAGTATATTCAAATAAAAAACCATTATTTTAAATTGAAATAATATTTCGCAATATTACTGTTTTTTTCTGTATTTTAGATCAAATAAAAGAGATTTCTTTCAAAAACATTAAAAATAGTCTTCTTCTTTTTTTTTTACTTTTGACCAGTATACATGCATTCATAAATAAATAAACCTTTCAGTCCAAGAGAAAACGAAGCAGAACGCTAATTTTAGTACATTATTAGTCTACTAATTGAAGTTTACCGTGTGTGGGGGGCTTCAGTATTACAGCAGCACTGGGACCTGCTCAGCTCCTGAATCACATTTGATTCAGCCGGTCAGAGGATGGAGGCGAGGTGAAAACAGACCTAATTGGCTCCCGCTGCTCCATTTAAAGGAATTCAACTTATTCGTCGTATAAGATCCTTCAGCATCTCATAAGAGGAACTTTAAACGTTGGCTGTTTTCTGAAAATCTTCGAAGATCCGATTTGGAGCGTGGAGCAACGTCTTTGAGTCACTTTTATACGTGAGAGAATCTCTTCAGTGATCGACGAACGATTTCAGAGCAGCAGAAAGCATTTTTCTTGCCTCACTGAAACAGCCTATTATAATAAAGAGAGCGATTTTCCTCATAACATATTTAAAGGGTTACTTGGGGACTTTATTCAAGATCCAAAGGATGGAGACGTGAATGATTAACACTTTTACTGCCCAGCTGATCTCATATTCCTCAAGCCATGGAAGGATGTGGAGCCTCTTAATAAGTAGGCTACATAATATTTTTCCCACGATATGGAGAATTCGCTATGCGCTCCTTTGGGAACCACTGCTGTAGGTAACTTTTATACCATGGATTTAGGAGGGCTTTCAACAAGTTTTAGGGCTCGTTTATCTTCTGGAACGTGATTCGAATTTATTCTGTGATTTGTTTGAGGTTATTAAGCAAACGGCTGCGGGAAAGACTTTGAAGAGGTTTTTATCATTCATTTATCGCACGATCCGGAGCAGATCCCGTTGGCTCTTATGGGAATTAAACACTCCTCCCGCTGTTTGCTCCTTAGGAGAAAAATGGCGGATACGGAGAGCACTGAGGTAAGCGACGTACGTGGATTAACAGATCAAATAACGATTGTTATTGATTTCAGTTATGAAGCCCCAGTAGATCAAAACGTACATTTAAAAGCAACATTGGGTTCGAGGTTTTGAGTTTTTATACCAGTGTGCGAATTATAATGACTACAAACGTGTGTAAACGAACTTCTATTTCGCGGCTCAATGGTTCTCTCGCGCAACACAAATTGTCTTTTGCTATCACTTGCACACAGTTCACAGGTCATCTCAAATGTACTATATTTTATGGAAAACAATAAACTATTTTTTTTTAAAGGGAATGTAAACCATTAATAGGCTAATGTAAATATTGACTGTATTTGTGTTGTTTCCTAAGGAGAGGCGTTCCAGCGGCGCACTGTTGCAATGGTTACCTCAGCATTCGAAAGCGTTTATTTTGCGCCTGGTGATGAGTAGTGAGTAGCGAGATGTAGCCTATATACTGGTACGTTATTGATACATTATTTGAAAACGCTTTTGAAACATATAACAGTTATGCCTACACGAGTTTGCAAACACAGCCACGTGCGATATTAGGAGAGGACGTTTATGGTTTGCAAAGAAAGTCGGTTGCAATAGACTAGGTCTGTCCGAGAACGGTTGCGTCATCAAATGCTGCTTTGGGGTGAACAAATGGTTAAAGATCTGGGCAGGTAAACTACATGTTGTACCGTTGTGCAAATTCTGCAATGGTTGATCCATTGAGAAAGACACTTATCCACAAGTCTGCTCCAGAGGGATTGCTCCTGTAATAGCTAAGCGTAGGCTACTGTCTGTGAGACACTTTTATAAAGCGTAAGCTAATGACTAATTAGTGATTGATTCGTAATTAGTGTCTTGAGCAAAGCTCCTTGTGCTCTGCTAGAGTCTGGTCGCTGTCCTTGGTGCTGCACCTGCGTCGAGGAGCGCAGGATAATTGGAAATAACTTTGGGATAGTTAACCCCAAAAATAAACATGCTATCATTTACTCACCCTCAAGTTGTTCCAAACGTGTATGAGTTTCTTTCTTCTGCTGAACACAAAAGAAGATATTTTGAACTGAATGTTGACGGTAAACAGTTGATGGGCACCATTGACTTCCATAGTATTTTTTCCATACTCATTGGTGACCATCAGCTGTTTGGTTACCAGGGGTGTGAAGTAACGAATTACAAATACTCACGTTACTGTAATTAAGTAGCCTAGTTCCAAATGCGAACGTCATCGGAATGTCCGTCAGCGAACGTTACAAAGCGGACCAAATGCGGACCTAAGGGGACGTTCGAAAAGTCCGGGGGACGTCCCTTGTTTGCTGGGTGACTACAGCCTGTTAATAAACAACGTTTTCTGATTGATCAATTTCGTACAATTCGCATTTAGCAAGTGCACTTGCGCAAAAACATTTTTCAAGTTCAACATTTTTGTTGTTGTTGTGGATGCTGCTGATAAAACAACTTCGCTAAGACTACAAAGAGAGAGAGATGCATTTGTTTGTGTGTGTGTGTGTGTGTGTGTGTGTGTGTTTCTTTTGTAAAAGTTTACCCGGTTATACTTCCCTATTTAATGCACAATTTTCCTTATATTATCAGCATTGCAATTTGAGTAAATGTAGCTGTGTAAAATGAAAGGGATGATGCCACCCTTCTAGAACAATGTGCATTTACGTTTAAATTATAACATATTTAATGGAATTCAGTGTAATTAGTGTTAGCTCACTATCTTAGCCTTTTTTAGTGCATTAGGTGAGGTAAACTGATTATATTAGTGATTCTCATTTCTTTATCAAACCTCAAAAACTGGTACCGGTTTTGAGAGAAATTGCGTATTTTTTATTCTCTGTATTTAACCCATCTCATGGTGTGTGATGCTGAACTATCGTGTGAGTTTCTAAAAGTTTTTGAATTCTTTGCACAGTTATGAACATTGATATTTTATGTGCAACAATCACATGCTCAGGCTCAGTGGCCTTACACCTAATTTTAAATGTTTTTTTTTTTTTACTCACGAGTACTCATGAGTACTTTTAAATAAGCTACTTTTTCTTACTCAAGTAGTTTTTTTGGACAATAACTTTTTACTCTACTCACACTACATTTTTTTGGAATGGAATGGTACTTTTACTTGAGTATGTTTTTTCAGTACTCTTTCCACCACTACTGCTTACCAATATTTTTCAAAATATCTTATTTTGTGTTCAGCAGAAGAAGGAAACTCATACAGGTTTGGAACAACTTGAGGGTTGGTGAACTAAACTAAACCTTTAATTATACACAGATTTAAAATTCTTTTTTATTTTTTTATGTTAAATACTGTGAAAATATTAAATAATGTAAAAATCCTAAGTAAAAAACATCTTTCATATTGCCCATATTAAAATAATTGCAGACTTAATTTACTGTATAACATTACAACATACTGTACATGACATTTTGCCCTGAAATGTGACAACTTGCACTAACCTGACGTAACTTTTGGTTAAAATTGCCTTTCATTAGTTGAACCTTGCCTGAATGTAGCCTTGTGTTGCAAACGTATTGATGCCCTTATTTAAGATGAATTGACTTTGGTGAAAACAACATAGATAGCATTTATTCAATTGCACTTGTTTTATTGACTCTAAACCTTATTGTTACTGAAATACTGAGATTTTGCAAGCTTGGAAACTATTGTATCAAAGCTTTGGAATAGCTTTGTGTTGTTATAAAGGAAGACATCTTAAAATCGATACTGGCCCTGGGCCCACTCCTGTGAACACTTCTACTTGAGTGTTCCATTACAGCATTTAGCCAGAGTTTTAGTGGAGGGCAGTGAATGTCAAAGAAGTCCGTTTGCAGTAGGGCAGAAAGCTAAAAATCTGAGTCATCAGGTTTTGGTTTCATTTTCCCTGTTCCCGTTTTGCCTGTGTTCCTGGTCGTTATTAGTTTCCACTTTTTCTGATTTATCACGCACCTGTTTCTGTTCCAGTTGATTACCTCACTCTGTGTATTTAAGCCCTTAGTTCCTCCCAGTTTTTTGTTCAGTCTTGTTTATGTTAATGTGTAGTTTCCTTGTTGATTTTCACCTGATTACTTTGTTACTTTGACACTAATCAGAATCAGATACATGCATGCTCATCTACACGTTACAATACTGAGGTTGCAATCCAGAGCTGCCATTGAGCAAAACGCTTTGATGAATTCCAGTTTCATTAGTGGCCTTGAACTTAATGCAATCCTCAATGAGGGATTAGCCAGCTGGAATGTATTGACATAGTCATGGAAGCATGAAATCTAATCCATGTTCTTTAAAGGATGAAGAAAGGGGGCGAAGCTGTTGTTAAAAGTTCCTCGCAAAGTTCAGCGCAGCAGTAGGCCACCGTATAATGTCAAGGGATCTTTAAAACCATCTGATAGATGCTGCCTGACCTCTGAAACCTCTCCCAAAATAGCAGACACTGAAGACTGCTCTGCACTAGGGCTGTTAGTCAAATATGGTTCCACAGAGAGTAGATAGAAGTGGTGTGTTTAGTGTAAGGTAACTAGACTTTTAAAAGAAAAATTTACTAAAGAAATTATAATTCTGTCATCATTTTCTCTCCTTCATGTCATTCCAAACCTGTATGACTTTTTTTATACTACAGAACACAAAAGAAGATATTTTGAAGAATGTTTTTGTTCACAATGAAAGCCAAATGGGTTCAAAACAACATTGGACCTCATTAACTTTTACTGAACAGTCAAAAAAAGAAAAGAAAAACACAGACAATTTTCCACAAAAGAAAAAATATTAATACTTGGAATCAATGACATGAGATTGAGAAAAAGACAGAATTTTCATTTTTGGGTGAACTACACTCTTAAAAATATTGGTTCTTAATTGGCTTATATGGTTCCATAAAGAACTTTTAACATCCATGGAATCTTTTCATTGCACAAAAGGTTCTTTATAGTGAAATAGGTTCTTCAGATTATTGAAATATTCTTAAAAAATGGTTATTTTAAGAACTTCGCTGAAAGGTTCTTTGGGAAACCCAAAATGGTTCCACTATGGCATTGCTGCAGAAACACTTTTTTGGAATATTTTTTTTTTTTAAAGTGTATCCTTTTAAGTAATTGCCAACATCTGCATCTGAATGTTCTTGAATGGCTATGAACTTGAATGCAGTCATTTGTGTAACGCAGAGTCAGCTGAGTGAGAATCCATCTGCAGCTTTATTTTGGTCAGAGTCAAACAATACAGGGTCGAGACACAGCAGGGGCAATGGAGAAGGAAATACAGAATCGTAAACAGGGACAGGCTTAGGTTGAGGCAGGCAGCAGACAATCAAACAACAGGAAACAGTCCAAGATCAAACACAGAAAAACAGTCCACAGTAGAAACGCTCAGAATTGACAATCTGAGCAAATCAAGACTTCGCAATGGTGGTGTGTGTGTGGTGTGCTTAAATAGTGTGTGTGTGATGAACTGCAGGTGCGTGCGCAATCAGTCCCAGGTCTGAGGGCCTATGGGAATTGTAGTCAGAATAGCAACAGTCAATATTCTGGTGAGAGCTCCCTCTGGTGATCCGGAGGAAATGGAGAGGAAGCCTCACCTTTAACATACCACTCCCAGTCCACCAGATACTGTAGAATACGGCGTCTGGAGTCGAGTAACTCACGAACTTGGCACGTCTCCTCGCCTTCGACCAGATTGGGCGGAGGGGTCTTAACTCCGGCTCCATTCTCCGACTCTCCTCTCGGACCAGCAGCGGGTTTTAGAAGCGAAACATGAAATGTGGGAGAAATACGATAGTTAACAGGTAAATCTAAGCGAAAAGAAGTAATCTGTCTAAGAATTTTGAAAGGGCCCACATACCTAGTTTTCAGCATGGACGTCTGAGGTCCTTTGTGGATAGCCAAACCCACTGCCCTGGAGTATACTCTGGACCTGGACGGCGGTGATGATTGGCCTGCTGTTCTTATCTGTGCACTGCGTGTAGTAGATGGGTGTGTGCTCGGTTCCAGATCTCTTCACTGCGCTGAAGCCATTCAGCGACAGATGGTAGGTCGGATGATTCGATGGACCAGGAAAAAAAGGGTGGTTGGTAGCCTAACACGCATTTGAAGGGAGTCAAACCAGTGGTGGGTTTCTGAAGCGAGTTCTGTGCATATTCCGCCCACATTAAGTATTTACTCCAATCAGATTGGTTATGTTGGCAATAGGATCTGAGAAAACGTGTGAGTTCTTGATTTAATCATTTCGTTTGACCGTTGGACTGCGGATGGTAACCAGAGGTGAGACTGATGTTTACATTGAGCTGTTGGAAGAAAGCCGACCATACCCTGGAGGTAAATTGCGGACCTCTGTCTGACACAATGTCTTTAGGTAGTCCATAGAAGTGGAAGATGTAATTACATAATACCTCGGCTGTTTCGAAAGCAGTGAGGAGTTTAGGCAGAGGAATGAGACGACATGCTTTGGAGAAACGGTCAATAACTGTCAGGATGGTGGTGTTGCCCTGGGAGTTGGGGAGGTTGGTGACGAAATCAGTGGCGATATGGGACCAGGGACGTTGAGGAATAGGCATGGGTTGAAGTAGACCGACGGGTAATTGTCGAGGGTAATACATTAGAGGTAATAAATGTGGTGCAGTTCTTTAAAAAGGTTGTGGTGTCTGTAGACATTGTGGGCCACCAAAACCGGTTAGTGAGGAGATGGTGAGTTGCTGTGATTCCAGGGTGCCCTGACCTGGGAGTTGAGTGGACCTGATGAAGGAGTCTTTCCCTCAGATGTTCGGGCACAAAGGTGAGATCGTGTGGGCAGTCTGATGGTGGAGGATTCTGGGTGTTGGATTGGTTAATTTCTGTCATGATGTCCCACTGAACTAGTGCAATGAGCAGTGCTTCTGGAATGATGTTCTCGTCAGTTTTATGATGAACTGGGTCTTCAAGTTTTCGTGATAGCGCATCGGCTTTGGTATTCTTGGAACCAGATCTGTAGGTGACAATGAAATTGAAATGAGTGAAAAACATGGCCCATCTTGCTTAACGAGAATTTAGTCGTTTTGCTGAACGTAGATATTCTAGGTTATTGTGGTCAGTGATTTCTGTAAATTGATGCTGAGCCCCCTCTTACCAGTGGTGCCATTCTTCTTGGGTAGCTTTCATGGCCAAGAGCTCACGGTTGCCGACATCATAATTTCTCTTTGCAGAGGATAGTTTTCTAGAGATGAAGGCGCAAGGAAACATTTTTGCTGGGGACCCATGGCGCTGAGAGAGAAGCATCCACCTCCACGATAAAGGGAAGATCTGGGTCAGGATGATGGAGAATGGGCGCAGAGGTGA
Source organism: Squalius cephalus (assembly GCF_949319135.1). Taxonomy (NCBI): domain Eukaryota; kingdom Metazoa; phylum Chordata; class Actinopteri; order Cypriniformes; family Leuciscidae; genus Squalius; species Squalius cephalus. The sequence goes on along the minus strand of NC_137127.1, from coordinate 14,768,819 downwards.
AGCGAGTCTTTAGATCCTTGAATGCCTGTTGAGCATCATGTGACCAGAGGAGGCACAAAGTGGAGCGTTTGGTCATGGCAGTTAGCAGATATTGGAGCAGATCAAGATATCATCATATATACACTTACCCATCTGTCGAGCATGTCGTGGAAGACCTCATTGATGAACGACTGGATCACAGAAGGACTGTTTGCCAGGCCGAATGGCATAACCAAATATTCGTAGTGCCCAGAGGAGGTTGAGAAAGCAGTTTTCCACTCATCATCTTCTCTGATACGGATCAGGTTGTATGCACTGCGCAAATCGAGTTTAGTGAAGTATTTAGCTTGACGGAGTTGTTCGAGTGCAGTAGGGACCAATGGCAGGGGGTATCGAAATTTAATGGTGATGTCATTAAAGCCGCGATAATTAATGCAGTGTCTCAGGCTTTTTGGTCTCAGGGTCACATATTCAGTTTTAGAGAATCCTCCACCCAGTTAGTTTGTGCTGCGAGAGTATGAAATAACAAGGCATATTCCGCTGTCGTTCCCCTCCCCTGACATATCAGAAGACATGACATGATCACAAGCACTCTTACCTCCAGCCGGATGTTCAAATACTTCTCTGAAGCGCTGAAGAAATATATTGAAGGAAGGGAAAGCTGTTCCGTCATCTCTCCACACCGCGGTGGCCCAGTCTAAAGCCCTTCCGGTTAGCAACGAACAGACGAAAGATATCCTGCTCGAATCCGTAGGATACAAGCTAGGTTGCTGGTTTACAAACAGAGAGCATTGTAACAGGAATCCCTTGCATTTCGCTGGGTCACCGTCAAATTTTTTGGGGAATGCTAGATGTGGGTTCATGCTGGTGGGAGGATTGGGCATGCTGACAGCAGAAGGCGGCGCCGGAGCCGCCGCGGCCTCTGTAGGAGTAACGCGTAGGCCTTGTAGTGTTTGGACGATTTCTTCAGTCAGGGAGGTTAGGCGATTGAGCTGATGCTGATGCCTCGCGAGCTGGTGGGGTTGTGCTGACAGTTCGGAGGACAACTGCATGATAGCTGCTGGATCGCTGTTTGGCGAAGTCTTCTGTAACGCAGAGTCAGTGGAGTGAGAATCCATCTGCAGCTTTATTTTGGTCAGAGTCAAACAATACAGGGTTGAGACACAGCAGGGGCAATGGAGAAGGTAATACAGAATCGTAAACAGGGACAGGCTTAGGTCGAGGCAGGTACCAATCATACACAGTAGGCTTGGGCGGTAATACGGTATTATGGTATACCGCGGGGTCTTAAAATAGCAACGGTATCAGTTTCAGTACCGTCATTAAAAAAAATTCAATGCACTTATATAGGAGACAAGGATTAAATATTAAATATAATTTTATTTAATGCCTAAAAATGCTTATGTGTGGTTGTCATCACGTGACCGTGTGGAGGAGGAAGAGAGAGAGGGGGGGAGGGGAGATGGCAAGTCGCGCTCCGAGTGGTCTCGAAGAAGAACACGACACTGCAGTTTGGCACGACTTCTGCAGTATTAAAAGCCAAATAAATAAATAGCCAAAGCTATAACTCTGTTTTCTTTAAAATACTATTGAAAAACAAACAGAACTAAACTCCATTGTGGAGATGATGCATGTTACTGAGGCTTACTGTCTGTGCTGTAAACCACAAATAATATATGGCCTATTCCGGATCTCAAGCGCAGGAATAACGCTTGCCACAAAGAACTGGGAAAAGTAATGATTATGCATGAGACAATTTAATTGTTTATTAATAAACTAGTGTCTTCTGTCAGTGTCTGTTGCAAAGATAAAGTTGGCGATGCTGACTCACCATTCTCACAGTACTTAGTGAACGCGCCTATAGAGAGAAATGCACACTTCATACGAATTAGCCTACATAAGCAGCCATTTCTTTATGTTTTGAATTGTTTTGTTTAAAAGTAGACATTTCAAGCTTTCTATATAGGCCTACACTGAGTTTCGGTTCATTTATGAGGCGAGCTCCAGTTCACGCGCCGGCGCCTCCGTGTCCTGATTATAGGCTATTGTCTGCTATATTTGCTTCTTACTTATTAAATCCAGGCAATTGGATGATGAAACATTGATTAAAATTAAGATACAATTTATACAAAACGAAATTCACTTTAAAGAAAGGCTTTCTACAAAACAAAACTTAATTAAGTTGTCAAAATCATGTCTGACTCCAAATGTCTCCCGATATATTGATCCTATCTTACTCATCTCATGCGGTTCCCTTTTCATATAATCAACATAGATTAAATTTAAAAAATAATATTATATTATTTAAACATAAATATGAAACATATGTTTAAGTTTTGTAAGTTATATTTAAGCGTCACACCGTTCCGTTTTGCTCACATGCTCTGGTGTTTGCCTGTATGTGTGCGTGTGTGGGGGAGGAGAGGTGCGATTTTCGAATAATAATCAAATAATACCCAGCGATCTTCGAATATTATTTTTGCTTGAAATTCCCATCCCTAATATGTAGCATATTTCAATGCTTTACAAGCTTTAGTGTGTTGTTTCTTTGACGAAATTGCTCAAATGAACAGCTTGTCTGTTATGAAATGGATGTTTGAGCCTCGTTTATTATTATAATTATTTTATTTTATTTTTTTTAAACACAAGCCAACAGTTTGGTGACGCCATCTGAGCCTTACTTCATAATTTTTAATTAGTCACGGTAATCCCATATACCGCGGTAAAATAGGGAGGAGGTTTGATGGTATCAAAATGTGGATACCGCCCAACTCGAATACACAGTTCAAAAGGACAGGCAAGAGGTCTGGGCAGGCAGCTGACAATCACAATCCAATAGACAGGCAATAATCGAGGCGGGCAGCAGAGAATCAAACAACGGGAAACAGTCCAAGATCAAACACAGAATAACAGTCCACAGAAGAAACTCTCAGAATTGACAAGCTTTGTAAATCAAGACATTGCAAAAGTGTGTGTGGTGTGCTTAAATAGTGTGTGTGTTATGAACTGCAGGTGCATGCGCAATCAGTCCCAGGTCTGAGGGCCTATGTGAATTGTAGTCCGAATAGCAATAGTCAGTATTCTGGTGAGAGCTCCCTCTGGTGATCCGGAGGAAACGGAGAGGAAGCCTCGCCTGTAACAATTTGAGAGGTTTTACAGCCTTTTCAATAGAGATGTTGTTGTGCTCTTCAAGGTCAGCAGTGGGTTTCACAAGTATAAAGCTTACAGTTATGGTTCTTCCTTGAGAATACACCACTTAGCTCTGAAATGCACTCTAGCAGTTTCAGCCTTTTTACATTATGCCCAGCCAAAGCAGAGAGTGCTGCCCATGAATCTGCAAAATTCATAAGAGCTGTTCTGAATACATTAATGATTTAGAAATGCAATGCAAAACAACTCTTAAACTCTTAGGTTGTTCCCTGTCATAAACTAACACCAGAGAAAAGCTATGGCAGTTCTATTTGTGAAAGGATCCCAAGAGCACCTATTTTCCCCTTACAAACATCAATCCAGTTATGTCACGAAAAAAAACTATTAGAGTTCTCAAGAGCATGGTTGAAAGGTGGAATGTTGCCGAAATGTGCCATTTGTTGAGGTTAAAAATAGAATGTGAAATGAGATTTGTTAGCTGACTGGAGGGGCAAGGACATGTGTTCCCCTCTCCCGTCTTTCTAATAGATCCGAACACCTTCATGCCTCTTGATACAGCTGCTCTTCCCCTCTGCTGACACTCATTATTTTAAATCCCCTGAGCTAAAAGGCTGCACACACACATACCGATTTGCATATCTTCTCTATCACAAAATTGCAAAACATGAGAAATATATGAGAAAACATTATATCTAGGATATATATCAAATAATATACACACACACACACACACACATACATATATATATATATATATATATGAAGACCTCTGATGCAAAAGCATCTAAAAGCCACCTCTGTCAAAAATGAGATAATAATATTGAGTGAATGCTCTCCGCACATAGTATACACTCATCAAATAATTTCACTTCAAACTCACAAAATTCCAGCCTCAGCCCATTCAGAAATACCGGTACTACGGAGCCTGATAAAAATGTTAATATTAAACAAAAACTTTAGACGGACTTAGATGCTTTTGCATCAGATAGATAGATAGATATAGATATATATAGATATAAGATATATATGACATTAATTATATTAATATTTTATAACTTCATTTTCAATAACATTAGAGATGATATATAATATAATTTATACATTTATAAATACTGTATGTATGTATGTATATATATATATATATATATATATATATATATATATATATATATATATACTGTATATATATAAATGTGTGTTTTATATATATGTGTCAAAGCTTCCAGTGGCTCAAATTGCCCGTTTATACCCGTTTGTTGTCTGTAATGTGGGATGATGGTTCATTAGCATTTTCTCTGCCAGGTTGAGGAAGGGCCAAGCTTCTCTGCAGGACGTAGAAGATCTAATCAGAGCCAGAGAGGCTCACCATATGTAATACTTGTCTTAAGTCCTTTCCACGGCAATCTAATTGTCCTGCACTCCCTTTGCTCTTAAGGCACAATACACCTCTGCCAGGTCTCAGAAATGTGAGAGACAAGTACAAGAGACTTTTTATGCGTTTTGGCCGTTTGTTTACACAACAACGGCGTTTTGGGTGCCTGAAGAGCACATTTTTGAAAACGGGTTTCAAAGTGCAAGTTTTTGAAAATGGGTTCCAAAGTGCAAGTTTTTGGAAAACGGTGTCCAAACGCAAATTTCTAAAGACGATGATGTCATGCACATGCATATTACGTGTTCAGTCTAACGTTTCATCGCCATCTAATGGCCTGGCAGCAGAATACAGAGTTTTTAGTCATTTAAGCGGATCAGTGTGAATGGGGATAGTTTTGACAGTGGTGTCGTCTGTACGCGGAAAACTTCACCGTTTCAAGCATATCGTTGTCGTCTTAACGTACCCTAAGTCTTAAGTTCTTTCTGTTCCGTTTTGCCTATTTCCCTTGTCCTGTTTAGTTTCTGTTTCCTTGGTTGTCATAGTGATTAATTGTTTTATTGATTAGTGTCTCACCTGTTCCTCATCAGCCTCTGTGATTAAACCCTGTTATCTTCTGTTCATTGTCTTGTGTTGAAGTTTTGTGTTTATCTGTATTGTTTCAGGTGTTTATTGAATGTGAGTTTATCATTATTCTGCATCAAGCATCTTTGTTTGGATTATCAAGTCAAGCCTGAATTTGACAAAAACAAAGATTCAATACAAAGTGCGTGCATCTAACGGTTAAAAAGCTCAATGAGAGTACTCAACCACAAAATAAATTTGATCATTCTGTGGTGGAGTTCTGTGGTGTATTTAAGGGCTTATCAGTGTATATGTTCATTGTCTGATGAAGAGCCACTGGGCTCGAAATGTCACCTATGGTGAGAACGTGAAATAAATATTTTTATATTTTTGGAGCTGTGGTGTGCCAACTTTTCCTTCCTTTTTTACACAAAAACAAAATAAAACAAAAAACAAAATGTTAAAGATCCTGATTTAGGACCATTATGATTTGTTTTTGCATTGTGACTTTATTTTAATTAAGCACATCAATTATAATTCATGTTAATATTATAATTATAATTCAAATAAAAATACATTTATTAAAACATTATAAAATTATAAAAAAAAAATAAAAAAAAACATAATATAACAAATAATCTATAAATACCTTACATTTAAATTATACAGTCACTCCAAGAAGTATTTCGACACTTATGTGAACAAATGTTATTGCAATTGAAACGTGTCAAACCAAATGGCATATGCAAATAAATTACATTAGACCTTTTTACAGTTCCGTCAAGTTCACACAGATGTCCCAGCAGATATTTGATAACCAGGAGGAGTCCAAATACTTTTGTCTTAATTTTTAACAGTATATCAATTGTTTTATCATTTAATTATTTTTTTGCATTATGTGTCCATATTTCCTAGTTTGATATTTTGTTCAACATTCAAACATTTTTAAGGATGGTGTAAGAGTCAAAATACTTTTTGGTGCCACTGAATACCATCATTTTTTCACATTACCATGATGAGAATTTCTCTTGTTCTCCCCGTTTTAGCAACAGCCCCTGAGTGCCGCCCCATCCCAGTCGGTCCAGCCTTCTCCTCTGCCCAAACCAGTGTCATCAGTCCATCATGTCCAGCGGCCCACACACCCGTCCCTCGCGCCTCACACCCCTCACTCAGCCAGCTTACCCAGCTGCCCCGGCAGAGGAAAGATGGCCAAGTTCCTCAACCCCGATGAGATGACCTCCAGGGATTACTATTTTGACTCGTATGCCCACTTCGGTATTCATGAGGTATGAGCACCTCAGAGCAGTTGATGCTTGCATTTTACATAGATGCTGAGACATATGATGTACTGTAGGATATAAGTACTCATGGTAATCAGCATCAGTCATGTTGATTTATGCTGGGAGTTATATATAATGCAGAGTATGAAGAGAAATGGAGCAGGAGAGAGGGTGTCATTGAATTATAGGATGAGAGAGTGCAGAGAACGGGAGGTTCAGGCGAGACCTGCAAGACTAATTTTGTTCAGACTCATTTTTAGTATATAGGTCAGATCTTTTTTTCCCTTCTCTCATCTAAATGTGACAGAGGCGTACACCAAAAAAAGCTGCATAGATCTGAGGAGACATGCTGTAATGGAGACAGCAAGTTTTTTACGCTCTCACAGGTTGTCAGAGATCCACGTCTTATTTTATGTTTTTACAATAATGCTGAATAATAACCGTGGTAGTGAATGATTATGTATTAATATACCATAGTTTTATGGTACTCCAAAGTACTTCAAAAAATCATGTCCAAAAAACCAAGACAATACCATGATGCTTTGTTTTCGTAGGCATTTTCAAACGCACCTACAATTCCCAAAATCTTCACCTATCTATTGGCAGATTACTGTATTTAATTTTTATTGATTACTATTACTAACAACATAAAAGTTATTCTTACGTTTACTAAAAATCAGTAAAGATTTCACAGCAAAAAGACACATGTGCCACATTTTTAGAAGCATAGTTAAAGGCCTTTTAATTGCTATATATATATATATATTTATGCTTTTTTCAGCATTCATGGGCCCATACCCTTTCTAAAAAAGGCCGTTACAAGGTGTAATGATGCATCAAATCAAAAGATATTTCCATGTCCAGTGATTACCATATCAATATATCATTGTATTTAAATGGTACACAATGGAACAATAAACCATGGTACCGTGCCCAAACAACCATGATTATACTATGGTACTTTTCTGTTAAAGAAACGTTTTCAAACGTTGTCTAGGTAGTCAGCTCACCAGAATTTGAAGCACAATCATGTTACAAAGTAGTAAAAAGTTTTTTGTGCATGCATGAATGTACAGGAAATGCTAAAGGATGAAGTGAGGACGATGACATACAGGAACTCCATGTACCATAACAAACACATCTTCAAGGACAAGATCGTGCTGGACGTGGGGAGTGGTACTGGCATCCTCTCCATGTTTGCTGCCAAGGCCGGAGCCAAGCACGTGTATGGGGTAAGAAGCCCTCCTTATGCCTAAAACCACATGATCCTGTAGCCTCCTACCCTGCTGGAATGATCCACAGAGCCCAAAATAGCATCATGTGTTGCAGTCGCACCAAGAGCTTTTGAAGGTGTAAGCAAATAATCCTCTTTTTTTTTAGAGAGATATGATCATATATTACCACCAACTTATTTCCTAATAAGGATCATAAATATAAGTTCAAAACTGAAAAAAATTGTTTAAAGGCCATGACAAACAAATGAATTGTTTGTTAAAAATTATTGCATTTTACCACAAATATATGTGTATATACACCTTATCACTAATTTATCATTCAATATTTATTATATATCAGCCAATATTTTATCTATATAGTAGTGCTGCGTTAACGCGAGACTCTTATCGCGCGATAAAAAAATATCGCCGTTAATCTATTCTCAAAGTTGGGTTGGGAACTACTCTATACTACACAAGCTATGATGACGCAATCTACCCGCGGCCGCGAGGTACACCCGGCTGCAACGCATCATATTCGTCGTCATCTTAAGTAAACACGGCTGAAAGTGAAAGCTGGTGAAAAAGATCCGTGCAACATCCATTATTTGGACTTGGTTCGGATTTAAGCCGTCCGACGAGCAGCAGCAAACTATAGACAGAGTGTGTGGGGTCACAGTTCGGTAAGTTAACACACGACTAATCCGTTCTACCACCTCAAATTCAAAACGAAACATGATATCACTGAATACCAGCGCGCGCGTATTATTCCCAATATATCTTAGTGAGTGGTGTAGCACATAATCTCTGTCTGCGCCCGATTTTAAGAATCGTTGTTGTGTTTCTTTTTAACTGAAAAGACATCAGTTAGACAATATTCTAATTTTAAATTTGGGGTTTCATAAGCTCCAAGCCATAATAAACATTAGACCTACTTAAGTCTCTGCAGCTAGTGTACTTACATTTTATTTATCTGCAAAATTATGTTGTATACTTACAGTTTTGCACAGTATATGTTCTCAAAACTACATACACCCTTTAAAAAAAAAAAAAACATTTAGCAGTTGTTTAGCAGGGTCTGTGTAACCTGTTCTGAAATGGTTTTATTATAATATATATCGTTATCGCAAGAGGCTGCAATGTATATCACAATATGGATTTTAGGCCATATCGCCCATCCCTAATTGATAGCATATAGTAGTTGATAATAACATAGGCCTACCTAATGTTGCCTACGGACGGTAACAGTACAGTAGTAACCTTTTAAAGTCTATGAGTAGAACAGCTTTCTCAAGCAGTTTGTGATGCATTTTGGAAACAGGAGATGAGCCCCTGGTCTAATGCGCCACCTGGCTTGAGAAACCCGTTCTCAAAGACTTACTTTTATAGTCATTATTTGGGTAGCACACATATTCTGAATGCCTTCGTCAGAATTCAAATGAGCCATTTTAATCTAGATTAATCTAGATTAATTTCAAAATTAATCTAGATTAATCTAGATTAAAAAAATTAATCTATGCCCACCTCTACTATATAGCAATATTTACACCATACTTCATGTACTTGCTTCAAAGCAGCTTTACAGTAAAAATTAGTATAGTTTAGTTACAGATTTAATTAGGCTTTAAAAATAATTTAGTAACATTGTTAAATGTCATTTTAAATATATAAATTTTTTCATAATGAACATTATGTTGTGATGCCAAATTCAGCATTGTAGCATACCAATACACTCAGCAAGACTTGTGACAGAATAGTTTGATGAACATGAAAGTTAAGTTGAACATCGCTCACGGCCTGCGCAGTCACCAGATCTAAATATTTTAGAGCCACTTTGGGGAATTTTGGAGGAGCAAGTCAGAAACCGTTTTCCTCCACCAGCATCAGACCTGGCCACTGATCTGGAAGAGGAATGGTTCAAAATCCCTCTCTGCAGGACTGGTATCTGTGATTTGAACTACCATGTGATAGCATCACTATACCATGACACCACCATAGTACTTTTTTATAAGGGACCCCTTCTGTTTTTCTTTCTTGCAATTCCCCGATTTCATTCCATTTCGCTTCCTCACTTCCTGACCTATCCATTCAGACCTCTCCCCCTTAATGCATTCCTCCCCAGTGGTTAGTGAAGGTTTTTAGCGGGCAGCCTTTATTGGCCGTGCTGATGTATCAGGCTCTAACACACTACATTGTGAGGATGTGGTAATTGGCTCTTCGGATAAATCTGAGGAAAAGGCACACCAAAGAAATCAGTAAAGGTCAGAAGGGCCACATTGACCATGTGGTGGTTGTTTTGCACTTTCTCTTTGAGAACTAAAGCCAGAGCTTGTTAAGCCAAGTTAGAGTATGAACGGAGAGAAAAAAACTCGATTTTATGTGTCCTGCCATCCTCTTGGGACAGAATGTTCAAGAGCTTTTCTCAGTTTTCAGAAGAGAACGAAACTACCTCGGGAAGCCTAGCCATGTGTTGGTGTCTGTCTGAGTCGCGGTCTCTGCTGTAATTGAGCTGATGTGATTTGCACCTCGCTGCTCTTATCCAGTTGCACTGTGATAATGAACAATTCTCTGAATGGCTTCATCATATTCATCAAATGCCAGAGAGCGCAAACTCTCCTCAGTGTCTATGTTACAGTGCTCATCGCAAACGAAAAACACTTGCACAGTGCAGAATATAAACTAGATTTTTTACATTTTGCTTTCCTGTGCAAAATTGGCTGCCACACTACTAGTAAGAGCAGCTGTGGCCATTATTAGTCATTTAGTAGCCAAATCATATTATTTAAATGTGTTATCATAATCATAAACACACACTTTCATAGCACAAATGGTTTTACCGTTAACTGCAATTTGTTATTCTTCTTGATTCTTAATTAATCAAAAGTCATACAAATTCAAATGCCTTGATTCTTCAGGTTCGTTGAAAAATAAGATGAATATATTGTTCTTGTCCCTGCTTCATTGTAAGTTTATATGATTTTTTTTGCCCATTTAATGTCTGCCAGGCAAAAATCATACATAACCACAGCTTAAATGAAGCAGAATGAGTTACACACTAAATTTTAATACTTTAGAACAAACTGTGTATGGACAATTAGTGCCTCATCAAACCCTAAAAAAATAACTTTTATATAAATCTTAAACTTCACACACACATGAAAATCTTAAACACACACACACACACACATATGCAGCCTCTAGATTAAATATTTCAGACCCTCATTTTCTCGGTTGTCACCTACAGTGAAATGGACTAACAAGTCAATCATAGAGGAAATCAAACCGGAAATGCCACTCGAAGCACGAATTATGAAACTGTGTTTGTCATACTTTGGCCACATGGTTCGAAGGGAAAAATCACTGGAAAAGGATATCACAATCTGAGGGTGCAAGGTGCAGAGGAAGACCACCAATGATATGGATTGATATGATTACAAAAAACGACAAGACGGACGTTGGAGGATCTCATCAGAGTAGTACAAAAACGAATCCTTTTCAATTCTTTAGTCTATCAAGTCACCAAGACTCAAATTTGAGCTGATGGGACATAACAACAACAATATAGATTTTAAGTTGAGTAGTTTATTGTTTTGCACCTATCATCTGCTGATCATGTGATTAATATTAAATATAGTATATATATATTTTTTTTTAATAGTGCATGTCGCTATAGCAACACCAAAATCAGTGTTTCGATTCTCAGGGAATGCATGAACTGATAAATTGCATAGCATGAAATACATTATAACCTACTTTGAATAAAAGCGTCTGCCAAATGCATAAATGTAAATGCTAATACTACACTTTGTAATGATGTTTATGAGGTTTAAAACTAGATATTTATTTGCTTTCACATGGTGTATAGTAGGGCTGCATGATATTGAAGAAAAATGCGATATGCGATAACTTGATAAATAATGCGATATTCGATATAATAATGCTATACTTTTCTAAAATCAATTAAAATATATTTAAAAAAAATTAAAATATATGACCAGCATACTGTATCTGTTTCACATTATTTCAGGGAAAAGAAAACATCACTACAACTTCTGAAAGTGAACAGCCACGTTTTACTGTTGCATAAAAAAAAAAATCAGATTTTTAACAATGTAAATAAACAAACAAACAAACAAAAAAGAAAAGACTATTTAAATACCACCAACACTTTGCTGAACTTGGTATAGTTACCTGTATATCAACGTGAAAATATCAACATCAAGTACTATATTATAATGCGACGGCAGCCATATTGCACCAGAACGCCCACCAAATATTGGTGGAGAGGGGACAGTGTGTTGAAGCCAATATATGGGGATGATTAGGAGGCCATGATGATGGACAGAGACGGATGGGCAAACTTGGTTACACCCCTACTCTTCGATCTCACTTGAAACAGAGTGGAGTTACTTCTTTTCCTCTCTTATTGTCTTCCTCACATGGCCTGCTTGCTTAGTCACGTTTCAGCATTCATACTAAAATTGTTACCAATTTTTTTCCATAAGAAACCCAGCGTGTTGTGTGTTGACATGTAACTACATTGTCTGATGTGCTGAAAAGTCTTTTAGAGGGTGTGCTGGTGGCAGACACACAAAGACACGGTGTGGAGTTTGGGCATCAGAATGTAGCTGTCAAATTCTGCTTCAATGATTGGTCAGAGGATTCAGACGGAGATGTAGATGTGACTGAGGTCTGTAAAAGGCTTTTTAAAGACTTCATCCTCTTTGCACTTGTGGCTATGGCACTTTGGCTTGGCTGATTCCCTGATTCAGCACATGCTGATGATGGGACGTCAACAGCAGGCTGTGCCTCCCAGAAAAGAAAGTACAATAATAAGCATGGAGGCACTCAAGAGCTCAAATCATTCTTGCCATTTAAAATATTCTTAACTTCTGAATTGCCTTCATTTCTAATATTGTCCTTGAACTCATTTGTGGCAGTTTTTCCTCACAAATGTAGTCTTTTTTTAACCTTGGGTCAAGAAAAGGGGCAATGTTCAGCAGAGTTTGGGTTGTGTGATCCCAACGCTATCTCACGACCAATTCGTACGAGTGCGTACGAGGTGGCTAATTGTATGGTGCTAATTGTCGAGGTGGTAGTATGAGTGAGGTTGTACGAATTTGTACGAATTTAGGGGCAGGGTCAGGTCATTCGTACGAATTCATACGAATTGGGCAACTCGTAAAATATGTGCGATTGACCAAAATTCGTACGAGTGAGGTTGTATGAATTGAATTCATACAAATTAGCCACCTCGTAAAATACGAACGAATTGCCATGAGATCGGGTTGGTGATCCTCATATTTTGCCTCCATGTAGGCCAGCTCTTTGGGTTTTAGTTAAGAATGTCAGCACTGTGTTCTCTGTTTTTGTCTTCAGTAAATGAAGAACTGGCTGTAGATAAGAAATGTTCATGTAGTCCTCCGCAGACAGAGCATCAGTAAACTGTAAAGTGGCTTCAATTCCTTGTTTACTGACCTCAAGGGCCTCAACCAGATGTCGTGTGCTCAGATTTTCAGAGAGAATTTGTGACAATGCTCTCTGCTGTTCCAGTATCTTTTCCATCATTTGCTGCTAAATGCCACATCGTGTTGGGCACTCTGTGATCAGACTGTATTCTGGCAGGTTAAGTTCGCTCTGTGCTTTCTTCAGTGCTTCTTTCTTTTTCCAGCTATGGGAGAAATGTTCCAATAGCTTTAATTATATTGGTTGCGTTGTCCATGATAAAACTCACTAGATATGCCTCACTCAAATTCCAACCAGACAAAGCCTCTCGCAGTCCCAGAGCTGTTTTGCTCCACTGTGATCACTGGGAAAATATTCTATCTGTAAGCACAGACTTCTCATTTTAAAGTCTTGGTCAATAAAATGAACCATTAAACACTGTTGTCCTACTGGACCAGTGGTCTGTCGTACATGCAAGATGTTCGACATCTCTCAGTTCCAACTCGATACGGTCGTGAGTATGCTCGTACATTTGGGGGATAGCAGTTTGGGAAAAATAAGAGCGAGAGGGAATGTTATACCATTTGTCTTTGGTATTCATCAAGTGCACATAACCTGGTTTCCCGACTATGGCGATTGGAATCATATCCTTTGCCAGATAGCATGTTATTTCTCTATGATGCCAGGAGCTTGCAGGATACGGTGTTAATCTTTCAATGTTTGATGCGATGGAGTGTTAGGTTCGGGAACGAGGGTTGATTCACCTGTGCTTGAAGATTTTTCTGCCAAGCATAGCTGATACAAATTGTTGTGCTTCGTCTTGAGGTGACTGCAAAGATTTGTAGAGTTTCCCTTTCGCATTGCCACTCGAGATTTACATGTTTTACAAATAACTTCAGTCTGCATGTGTTCACCTCTTTTAAAACCAAAATACTGCCATATCTTTGAGGTGCTTTTCATTTTGTCACTAAATCGTTGGCAGCAGCAGCTGCGAGTGCCTCGGGCTGTCTCATCTTCTCAGATTAGTTTGCAACGAGAGCATCGCGGCTTGTTGATTGTCTTGCGTCAGAGCACGCGCATGCTATCATGCACACACACAGAGACATATCCCAATTCACGAGTTCACACTTACAAATAATCCCCTTACAAGACACCTAAAGAGCATAGACATAGTTCACACATGGATCTCATAGTTCATAGTTCACACTTACAAATAATCATATAGAGTAAAAGAGTATGCGTATTTGGCGTGCTGTCCGAGGAGAAGGCTCTGAGTTCAGTATTTTGGCCCGAAACCAGAGTACTTCCCCAAAAAAGTTGCAAACCAACGTGGGACAGCAGCAATGAAACGATACTGACAACCCCCCAAAAAAATTGTGGAGAGTGATTTGGGGGGAGGGGGTGAGTCACTGGAGTGAGTCACTCTCGCATCATTGATGGGATATATATATATATATATATATATATATATATATCATTTGAACGTGTTCCTCCCAAACTTTCTTAATAAATCTAATATCTGCGTGCCAGTAGCTATGCTAACTGCATTAACCCAAAACTTTAACTATAAATTACTTTTTGCAGTATTAAATCATTAATTAATCACAAACCATTGCGATATGCACATTTGCTTTATTTTGATCATTTTTATATATCGTGCATGCAGCCCTATAGCATACATGTTATGTAACATGCACCTATAACTTGGTGTCATTTATCACTGAAATTATTTTGATTTCCCTCAGTTTGCAAAACAGTCCTTTTCTTGTGTCCTCACATGTCATGCCATGGGTTTATTAGCTAATGAAACTTTATAACATTTACCCTGATGGAAAAACCTATATGCTTCCATTATAAGAGCTTTTCTGTGAACATTTTTTTTTTTCTTTGACAACATGCATTAAACCAGGAAGTCCATTAATGCTTAACAAGATACTTCATAATATTAATATATATATATATATAATATTTGAACTTGTCATGTTTGCAAAGTTTTGCCCTTCATCTCTGTTTACTGCAGCTCAGGCCCAGGCATTTTCCTCTCATCTTGATCATGGACATCAAAAACTTTTCTTCTGAAAGTGGAAATGTGCTGACTGTGTTATGGGCTTCTCTGATTACTTTTAAACTCAATGCTGACTCACTGCAGTACGTGAAACTTTTACAAAAACCAATGGGGCTGCCATGTAGGAGAAAGAGAGGCTTCTGAGAGTTTGTCAGTTGATGCGATGCTGACTGACTCCTCGTGGAACACTCGAGTTGACGGCGATGGCTTTGGACACAAACAATCGCTGAGAAAACCCAAGGGATGTCATGAGGCAGAAGGATCTGTGCTGTCAGGAATCAACCTCTCACTTATACTGCTGGCAGCTTCCTACTTACTCACTCCTCCTCTTCCCTTAAGCCTCGGGCCACTGACAGCCCTGTTACTGTGTGCTTGAGAACAAAATATTTTTATTTCAAATAAATTCTGTTTGTTTTATTTTCTACTTAAAAAAAATCCTATAAAGAAACTCATATTTCAGTTTCCACAAACATTAATATTAGTTAGAAATGTTTCCTTAACACCAACAGCATATTAGAATGATTTCTGAAGGATCATGTGACATTTTAAAATATATTTAAATAGAAAACAGTTTATTGTGATTATATTTCACAATATTACTGTTGTTACTGTATTTTTTAGCCTTGGCGAGCATAAGAGGGTTCTTTCAAAAACATTGAAGAATCTCACCAGCCACAAACTTTTGAATGGTAGTGTAACAAAACATAATATATAACAATTAACTATCCTCCACAGACAAACACACATTTTTGCAAACTTCTAAATCTGTCTAGCTCTGTGTTATTTTAGCACCACTAGACTAACCAAACAGAACTTCAAAAATAGTGACGTTGGTCAGAAAAGCAGAACGTCCCAACACAAACTTATGCCATTGGAAGTTGCTGCAATGAGGTAAGCCACTGTGGCTCTTTTATCGTACATATTAAATGACGAAACACAGAAAACGCTTTCATGTTATCTTGCATTCGGATGCCTGATGTTTGTGAATGCGTTCTAGTTCTAGTTAAGTTTATTTTAATTTTTTTTGTTTCGCATTGAAGGATTTATAGTTTCCATCGTAGTATATGCGCATGTCTTCTTATCAATTGAGCTCCATTGAGCACGTACATTTTTTTATGCGCATTTTTAATACAAACTAAAAGTCCATGAAATGAGCTAAACTGAACATAATGGTGACTGCTAGGAACCAATTATTTTAACATTAACCAAATCACAGTGTTTCTATAAGCTATGTCTTGTCTGAAAGAGGATATATAGATAGGGAAGGTAAAACACTGTCTACCACTTAAACTAGCACCTGTAACCAACCATTCATTTATGTGCTTGAAGCACAAGACAGCGGGGAATAACAACTGTAAGTTACATTTTTATATTGTTCTGTTTTTTGTTTTTTGTTTCTCAGATTGAATGCTCAAGTATATCAGAATACTCTGAGAAAATCATCAAGGCCAATCATCTGGACAGTGGTAAGCAGATTCGATGTGTGTCGATGTTGTAGAAGTGTGTGTTTGCTGTGTAGTTGGCTGGCTTGTGTGGGTGTGTGAGAAAAGCAGGATGACAAATAGGATGAGACACTGATAGGATAAAGAGTGGTCGTCGAGCGTTCTTCTATTCAGCCTCCTAAATATACATAATTTAAAACCTCTGCAGTAATCTGAATATTAAGAGAGAATTTAAATTTCAAATATTCTGCTTTATAAATGATAAAATGATTATAAAGGACACGGTCTTTCCAAAAACACGGTCTTTTTTTTTTATATATTAAATATATTGTGATGTAATGTCTTTAATGTCACTTGAATCTGACATCCAAATAAGATAAAGTTTAAGTGTTGGTTTACTAGCAAGACAAAATATAGAAATGTAGTATGCATGATGAAACTTTTAAATTGAATATTACATTCAGGGTTTGAAATGAACTTTTTCACTCACCAGCCAATTTGGCTACAAAAATGTTAAGTTACCGGCCATTCAGAACTTCTACTAGCCAAAATAAAAAGTGAAATGAATTTACTAAGTCACAGCTTATAGCTTATATATAGCTTGACTCACGAGTTGAGTATTTGCGATAAATCTGCGCAGATTTGGTTTACACAAACTTCCCCAGCAAAGTGAATAAACATAATAAGTAACACGCCAAATTGGCTAGTGATTTGACAGTGTTAAAAAAGCGATTCGATTGGCTAAAACTTTAATTCTGTTCAGTATCTGATTGGAAATGATGGAAAAAAATTGCTGCACAGTGCCGTAATGATCATGTATTATCATGAAACATGTCAAGATCTTTTAAAATGCATCACATATTACCAAAGCTAAAGATGGTCCAATTAAACATTTCCCTTTCTTTTTGTTTTCAGTTAGCCATTGGTTAGCAAGCAAACAGCACATTGCTAACAGGTTATGGCTCTTTCAATTAGCTAGAACATAATATCACTATAACATGCTCAGTTTTCATTCAGGCATTAGACCACTGCAGTATCTCTTCATGGAAGTGCAATAAAAGCTGATGTTTTACATTCTCAGCTGGAGTCTCTCTCTCTCTCTCACTCACACACACACACGTTTTGACCCACATCTTTTAACTGACCTTAAAAATTCAAAGAGTAGAAAGGATCTGTCAAGCATGGCCTTATTTGTCTGTGTGTTCCAGTTATAACCATCTTTAAAGGGAAAGTGGAAGAGACGGAGCTGCCGGTAGATCAGGTGGACATTATCATCTCAGAGTGGATGGGCTACTGCCTTTTTTATGAGTCAATGTTGAACACGGTCATCTACGCCAGAGATAAGTGGCTGGTCAGTGTTTGTGTGTGTGTGTGTGTAATAAAGGAAGCATGGTTTTGTGTGAGAGTATGTGTACAGCCAATGTCTCTAGAGAGTGAACATAGACTCTGTGTTCTTCATCTTTAGAAACCTGGAGGTCTGATGTTCCCAGACAGGGCTGCTCTTTATGTGGTGGCCATTGAAGACAGGCAGTACAAGGATTTCAAGATTCACTGTGAGTCCCAGTACACACACACACACACACACACATACACTAGGCTTGCTGTGGTAGTCTGTGTTACTGGTGTTACACTGTGTTCGACAGTATACCGATTACATGACTTGCCCGCCGCAACACCACCCCATTGTCGTTTTTCATTTTTTTTTTATAGAAATAAAAAACATTTTGTTCAGTTGGGACAGTATATGCTACAATTATAAACTGAAAGTGTTTGCTCAGTTCAGCTGGAGTCAGTACTCACTTATCACTTGAGATGACTGACAGGATGATGGTGGAGGATTTGGTGCGCAACAGAATCCTGAGTGTCATTGACAAAGATCATACCAGCAGATTTTTTTTTCACTTCTTTAAGCATAAACAAGTTAAAAGCAAATGGGGGGAAAATTTGCCAATATATTAATACAAAATATACTTGAGATACAGTCTATGAAAGCAGCAATCTTATGCCGTGTTATTTCTCAAGTAAATGTATCTTCTTGCTATATTGATTTTGATTTTGAGGCTAAATAAATGGATAGTCCTGCAGTACGGATTTTTATTGCAGATAATATAACAAATAAATAATTATTGATAGGCCTTACTTGTTAAAAGGCTTTTTTTTCATTTATTTGGCTAGTCTACTGTCATCTGTCAATAATAGAAAAAAAAAAAGAATGAACGAATGAATTAAAACGAATTGAATTAATAAATAAATAAATAATATTGACGCACATGCTTTTCTTTCTCATTATTGCAACATCTCTCTCTAATAACTGCATAAAGTCGAGCCGAGGACACACTTTAAGGCCGGTTATGAATGTAATTTGATGACTGATCATGCCCAAACGCGTGTTGAGCGCGTTCAGTCTGTGTTCAAAGTCGGTGTTTAAAATATGCTGCGATGAAAACAGTCAGAGAATGTGTCAGCTAGTCGTGTGTCCCAGCATTAGTCTGCTATCAGTGGCTCAAACCTCCGTTACTAACTCTAAAATGACGTTTTGGAATTATATATATAATATAAAGTTGCATAGCGTAGCTTTAATCGTAAGATCAGACATAAGATTTTCTTCAAACTGTTAAAAGTGAGCAAGAGAAAACCATAGGATAGTTTATGCTAATATCTTCTACAGTACATATTTCTTGCACTATAAATTGGAAATACATTTTGAGACATGAAATAGAGTACTGATCTTTACATTCGTGTAGAGTATTCTCTGGGCCTTAGTCATGCTCTGTTTATTAAAAATCAAATGTGTCTATGTTTGAGCAGGGTGGGAGAACGTTTATGGTTTTGACATGACCTGCATCAGGAACGTAGCAATGAAAGAACCACTGGTGGACATCGTGGACTCAAAGCAAATGGTATCCAACGCCTGCCTGATCAAGGTCAGCCATTAAAACACTTCTTATATGTGTATGTGCGTGTTTCTCACATGTGCGTGTGTGGTAGACGAGAAGATAAAGATCCACAGAGAATACACCAGCATTAGTGTGTAACCAATCATTAGCTGCATCACTCAGTGTGACAGTTACATAATGATCCGTTGAAATGCAATTTCATTTCATTATAAACCACTGGAGAAGGTGTTGATGAGATGATTATTGGTTGAGTCGGATTCATCAAGCCTGGAAAGTTTATGGCTCCACAGATGGACTGTGAAATTCATCTGCAAACCTCTCTAATATAGAATAAATATATTTGAAACAAAAGGCTTTTCAGCTTTTCCCAGATATGAATTTAGCAGTTCTGTCACAACTAATCCAATTTAAAACTTTGATTTCAGCAAATCAAAGCTGGAAAACAATTTATTATGTAAAGGACTAAATAAAGGGATTTAAGAATTTTATATATACCATGTTTTGGGGCCTATCCATCTTTCTTTAAAGTTTAGATAAGTAACTTACTTTAAAGATCAGATCAGTCCAATGAAGCAAAGCGGGGGGATAATGGATGAAGGCACTTAAATGAAGTGCTAAATGGAAGTGTGAAGCACGCACTCACACGGACCTCCTCTATCGCCTTGTTTGATACAGTGATTAATGCTCCATTTCAAACTTTGTGCTTCATAACTGAATCTAAAGTAGATCGGACACATTTACAAATGGGAAGCCTGATGTCTAATGGAGGTGAGAGCAAGAGGAAAACACAAAGAGAGAGAGAAAATAACAGTTTCCCATTGTTTTTCAGGCAAATATATCAGTGGTGAGACAGAGAGACAGGGCTCAGTTTACTGTCTGGAAATGATGGAGTCTGAAATAGCGGTCTGAACGTACTGATCCAAGAGCAGTAATAACATCCTAACGTAATTACTGTAATGCTACCAGTACAGTATGACATTTCAGAAGAATTAGATAGAAGAAATGGATAGAGAGAGAATAAGATTTTTTTCTCTCCCACAGGAAAGAGAAATGAATGGAAGCTTGTTTTCGCCATGGAATAAAACAATACATTTCAAATAATCATTATCTCACAATTATGATTTATTTTTTTTTTTTTTTATTCGGAGTTTATATTTTGCAGTTAGGACTCACAATTGTGAGTTTATATCTTACAATACTGAGAGAAAAAAATCTGAATTGCAGGATAAGAGTAGCAATTATTAGAAAAAAGTCTGTTTATATCTCACAAATATGACTTTTTTTCTCTGAATTATGATATAAACTTTGAGTTGCGAGAAACTATGTCTGAATTGTGAGCTTACTTTTTTTGCCCTCAGAATTGCAAATTTATATCTCACAATTAAGACTTTATAACTTGCAAATGTGAGTTTATATATCCATAACTCGGAGGAAACGACTTTATGTAAGAATTGTGCGAAAAAAACATCAGAATTGTGAGATAGCAAAGAGATTCAGGAGATACCTAAAGTCTGCATTCAGATGTAAAACATCTAAATACTTAAATTCTCATTATCATTCTTTTTTTTTTTTGCTTAAATTTTCTTGATAATATAGTTGATACTTCAAAGAAACACAGTTGAGAACATTATTAGCCACTGGCATATGGCCAGCCTTCATTTGACCATGAAATAGCAACTTAGGCTTTGCTTGTCTTTTCTCAGGAAGTGGACATCTACACGGTGAAGCCAGAGGAACTGTCCTTCACCTCCTCCTTCTGTCTGCAGATCCAGAGGAACGATTACGTCCATGCTTTGGTCACCTACTTTAATATCGAATTCACCAAGTGTCATAAAAAGACTGGCTTCTCCACAGGTGTCGTGTTTAAAAACTTCTATGTTACACACCTGTGGCCACAGTGGCATATGTGAATGTGTACTTTGAGTTTGTGGTCGATGTATGCACTCTAGTGGCTCAGTTGTGAAACAGCAATGCCAAAGACATTGCATTAAACCAAAACACACCAAGGATGAAGTAAACCTGAAACATAGTTACATACACACATATACTTACACTCTATAATAAATAAAATAGCCTATATTTTGTCATTGTAATAAATATTGTTCATAATAGCTTATTATCATCACAATTTAGCATTATAAAGTTTGTTAACGATATTAAAGTTATTATAAACTTTTAGCAATACAATTTCTATGACAATTTCATATAGGCTATAACCGGAGTCTGTAAGTCCTACTACTTGAGGTGAAGCCTTTGCTGAGTTTGCACATTAATATTAATTTTCTTGACATTCACCGAGTAGGCTCAACCTTTTTGGGTTGAAAATAATACTTTGGTAACCATCCCACTATAATAATTATGTATTTATTATTTAATTATAGTATAATGTAGGTAAGGTTGAGTAGGCTAAACAAATGAATAGGCTACATTTTAAGCTATTTGACTTTGCATACGTTTACTAAGCCATATCCTCATGACTCAGTTAATAATTACGCACCTTGATTTCATTCATATAGATAGGGTAGACTACTAATTTTACATCTTGACGGAATGCAGAAATGCAAGTGCCTATTTTTTACAGTCTATGCGTTGCGTGCTGAAGAAAAAACTGTTAATGACGCAAGATGCTGAAGAACTATGGAAGGCCAAAATGGCCAAAACATGTTAATTACGCATTAACTCGTAAATGACGTGTTAACACGTAAATTGCATGTTAAGACGTAATTACGTGTTTACACGACAGTTTCACACGTTTTGGCCCTTTTGGCCTTCCATAAAGAACAAACGCGATCTAGCGCTATTCATGAAACGCGTGTTACGCTATTTGCATATAGGGTTATATTAGGGAGTTTATATGTATTATTTTGCACCTTACTTTGAAGCAAAGTCAGACACGATGATGGTGCTCTTGCGGTCGTTTGGTTTAATACAGTCAACAATAGCAAACCCACACCAGTTGGAATGTAATGGCGAGTAGCGCCCTCTGTTGGTCTGCTGTCTTTCTTTCCACAATTCATCATACTGTAAATCAATGACATGTGAAATATTTGTGTATAGGCTATATAATGTTCTCTGGTTATTAATTCTGTCCCCTAAGTCTTTTTTTAGCACCTGGACACAAATTAGATCTGTGCTCCTGGTTTACACTGAGGATTTGTGTGGGGGTTTTGTTGTTGCATTTCTTTTTTTTCCCCCTGTCGTGTACCTTAGCAGTGTGATGCATTGTATAGTCAAGAGAGTACCTGACTCCTGGATGTCGAGTTGCAGTGTTGTAAGGTGTTGTGGGATTTTGATTTGAGGGCTCTGTTAAGTTCTATTGACCTTTCAAGCTCTGCGTATTGCTCAGTCAGCATAGACGTTTCCTCTTGGGTGGAACGGAAGCACAAGTGATCTTTCAGCTGGCAAGAAAACTAACACATAGACTCCTTTAGGGTCCTTTCTTCCTCTCTCAAATGCACACACACTAACATTTGCATCTTATTTGGCAGCAATCTTGAACTAAGTACAGGCTTACACAGATTTATGTCTGGGAAAGCATAATCTGAATATGTGAAGTGAATTTGTCAGGGTTAGTACAAGATTCACTTGTATTGTTATAGTTTCACATCTATTGCAAAATAAAGACACACAGGATGATCAGGACCCTGCTATTTTGAAATATTAATCAACTATTGCATGGCTGCCTTGCAAATAAATATATTAACATGAAATATAGATTTATTGATTGAAGTTTGAATTATATATGATAAAAAAGATAGCACGAAATGGTCAGTAGCGGCCATTATATAGTTGACCTACAAAATGCAGCAACCAATCAGAATTAAGTGTTTCAGAGAGTCCAGTAAGGCCGTGACAATGTGTGATATAGCCTATTATTTATTTAATGTTATTTATGTTCTCTTCTGTTTACTCCACTGTAGCACCAGATGCCCCATACACACACTGGAAGCAGACAGTGTTTTATCTGGAGGAGTATTTGACTGTGAAAAGAGGAGAGGAGATAGTCGGCACCGTCAGCATGAAGCCAAACGAGAAGAACGTGGTATGTGCCCTCATTACTAATATGCTTTCTTTCTTTCTTTCTTTCTTTGATTAATATAAGTACTTCCAGACTCTTTAAATACACTGCTGTTCAAAAGTTTGAGGACGGTATGATTTGATTAATGTTTTGAAAATACGTCTTCTATTCTCACTAAAGCTGCATTTATTTGATCTAAAAATACAGGAATACCGCGAAATATTATTATCATTTAAACAAACTTTTCCGTGGAAGCTTGTTTCCACCACTGCATTTTTTGTTGTACTTTTTTCCCCTCACAATTGCATGATATAAACTTGCAATTGCGAAGCCAGAATTACAAGATATAAACTCATAATGTATTCTCATATTGTAATCTCATATTTCGTAATTGCAATTGTAAGAAAAAAATCAGTCAGTCAGAATTGCGGTATATTATGGAAGCTTCTTTCCGCCACGGAATAAAACAATTTAAAAGATAATTTCAACTTTTTATCTCACATTTCTGACTTTTTTTCTCGCAATTGTGTTGCAAAAGTCTGAATTGCAAGTTATAATGTTAGAATTGCGAAACGACGTCAGAATTGTGAGATGAAAAGTTGCAATTACCTTTTTTTTTCTGTGGCGGAAACAAGCTTCCATAGGATATAAACTTGCAATTGTGGAGGAAAAAAAAAAAGTCTGACTTAATAACTCACTACTGCGAGTTTATATCTCGCAATTCTGACATTATAACTGTCTTTTGCAATTCATTGGCGTGTTGGTCTGAAAACGAGGTGTATTGTTGGCGCGTTGCTATTTTGAGGCAACAGAAATACTGTAGACTGCGCCATTGACCAACAAAAACCTGGTCTAAAGTCAATGGCGCAGTATTTTTTTTTTTGTTATTTAAAGGGTGCATTAGTAATATGCGCCTATAGGCGGGTCCACAATGCGCGTCCACTCTGCTTAATACACACACACACACAGGGACGCGCAGCAGCACACAAACTAGCCACATATTAAAAATAAAAGGAGTACAATATAAAAGATTATTAAAGTGTACAAAAATATATGGTGGAATCCGGCTTGTCCCATAGAGGGTCTGCTCGCGCGCTTTAACCTCACACACACACAGAGCTTTAACCTCGCGCACGAGCAGATCCGTTTGCTCTCTGGAGAAGCGTTCAGTTTTTACACTTGCAAATTACGTCATGTAAATAGCAATCCGCCACGGCATGAGCGCAACTGGCTTTTAAAGGGAATGGGAGATGAGACTCTGATTGGTTTATTGCACGTTACGCCCAAAACACACCCATTACTCAATAAGAGAATAGGGACAACCCTTTTAGGCCATGCGCCGCGCGCACCGACCATTTTTCCCGTCGTTAAACTAGCAAAAGTGGATTCAGACACGACCTAAGTGCACTTCTGCCCTGCGCTTTAGACCATGCACTTTGATCATTAAAATAGGGCCCTTAAAGTCATTACTGTCACTTTTGATTAATTGAATCAGTTATAATGCAATAAATCTAACTTTTGAATGGTAGTGTATTATTCAGTAAAACTTTCTTTACTCAAATTGTTATAATGATTCTACAATTTAACGTTTCTGCTTCTTCCTGTTTTCTATCCAGCGTGATCTGGACTTTACCTTTGAGCTGGATTTTAAAGGTCAGCTATGTGAGGCCGCCATCGCTCACGACTATAAGATGCGCTAAGTTCTTGACAGCATTCAGAGAAGCAGATGCAGGAGCCGCTCCAGATCATAGCTACAGCGACACAGAGAGAAAGACCGGGACAGAAGTTATTCCTGGGAGTCTTGCCAATGTTTTTTTGGAGCGGGGTGGCACTTCTAGCAATAGCGTCCTTGCCTTTGCCAACTATAGCCTGCACTAGTACGCCATCTCTCCGACTGTTCAGGGGCCAACTATGACTGCACCCCACTGCAAACAAAAGAATGTCATGGGCTTATGAATGTTAAGTGTTAGTATGGTTACTTTGCTTTTTATATTAGGAGTGTGAGTTCATTTTGAAGGTGTGCGTCTGAGTTTCCCAGACATTGCGAAGTTTAACATATTGTATTAAGAGAATGACTCCACTTACATACCTTTAGTAATAATTCATTTGAACTCAATTTAACAACTTTATTGCTGTAGGATAAGTCGTTTTGTAGATTTAGGATCAGGTTTTGACAAAATCCAGGTCATTCTCAGGAAACGAGGCCATTTGTGTTTGAAAATGTCAGGTTTTTAGTTAAATGTCATTGGCCAGTACCACATTATATATTTTTTTTTTGCTTTGTGCTTAGAACATTTTTTTTCTGTAAAGCTAAAGCATTAATAACTATGATATTTCTTCCCACCTGGTTTGCAAAAACAACTATTGAGCTTTACAAAGCCAATATACGTAGCAAACATATTGATAAAGACTGTAAGAGAAATTGTGTGGTGAAACATTTTTATGATGTTAAAATATATATATCAAAAAAATCATTTCAATAAAAGGACAATTTAGTTTAATTTATATATATATATATATATATATATATATATATATATATATATATATATATATATATATATATATATATATATAAAATCTATATTATATTATGATGCATGGACATACAAATTGGAATAAAATTGCATGGCAATTTGCATGTTGCAAAGAAAATTATACATTTAATACTGAATGTTTTATTTTAAAATGTCTGTGCATTACACACCAAAGTATTTTTTTTATATATAATATAAAATCATTAAGTTCTGTATCCTGACAATTATATGTAGTGCATCATGTGGACACCATTTCCTGAGAATGACCCATCCATAATAAAAAATAAGATTTGAGGCATCAATGACAGTTTTAAACCTACAATGTTTTCGCCTATAAGAATAACAGAGGAAAATGAATCAAAAGCTAATAATGGAAATTACAAGCCGAACGAGAGTTTGCAATACAGTGATGTGATGAACTTGTGAATTTGTTTTTCTAGTAGCTTTATGAGATTGCAATATGTAGTGTTAGTGTTAATTATGATTCTAGGTGTGTGATAATTACATTTCCACTTGCATCTGCTAACAGAGCACAGAGCTGAAAATAGAGAAAGAGAAACAGTACATAATTTATACATATCAAACCATATGCCATGTGGAATGTTGGCTCTGTCTGCGGTGAGATCTTGATGAGCTGGACTCAGATGGCATGCTGCTCTTCACCTGTGCTCTTATTAGAGTCTTTGCCAAGGCGATGACTGGGATCCGTCCCGTCCCGTCCCGGTACATCTGTGACACCCCGTGTCACAGCTGATTATACTGTTCAAGTCCTCACCAAAGACATTCGGTTCACTAGCAAAGCACATTGTCCTTTATTAATATTTATTGTTCATAATTAGGTCTGATAGAGTGTTTGTTACTGAAATTTGAGGTTTACATGTTACAATGTTTTAAAATGATAATTCTGCCATGATTTCAGCAAGATAATAGTAAATAACATAGCTTAAAACTAATAATATTAAAGCCAAGTAATGTTTAGGTGTAATAGCATGCCATATTTGAAAGTGTCCTTGACTGTTTGTAAAGGTTGACATAATGCTGTAATGAAAGATAAATATGTATTTATTGATGTAAGATGTTGGATGGTAAAGTAAAAAATAAAAGCCATTTGTCCATTAACGTGCAGTGTAATACTTGATTGTGCTCTAAATGTAGTACGACTTGTAGTCCACAAGGGGGCGTGAAAAGATTATGAAAAACAGACACACTGCCGGTTATGACATTTTGCACAGTATACTGCTTACTATAAAATTACAAAACATCAGCTTAGCTGATGATGTCATGTAGGTGTGTATGATGATTGTTTGCCATAGCCAGCTCCTACATTTAACAAAGTGATATTGTTTTGTTTTCAGCTGTGATTGTCAGTACAATGATGGGCAGCCATGCTATCGCCTCTTCACCCCAGAGGGAATGATCTGACATCCAGTTAGTAGGCTATGCCAGGAGTAAAAAAATAATAATTCATGAAAATTGTACAGACAGGTCACTACCATGACAAGTTTATAAATCGTCATGTTAACTCTTGCTTGCTAATATTTCAACCAGTTTAATCGGTTTTCTAACTGTTCCTTCATTAACAAGCATGATGTCAGGAATATCGAATAGAATAGAAGTTATTTGTCATTGTCCAGTGAAAAACAATGAAATTAAATAATGTAAGCCTTTCTCTGGCAAAATCCAGATCTATAAAATTCATTTTTTTTTTTTTAGCTAGTTTACTGTTTCATTTTCAGGGGACCAAATGCTCAAGATAGCCTACTGAAGCAATAGGAGTGTAGTATTTTAGAAGCATCTATTGATTGTTAAAACTGAGATATCCCTGTACAATAACATGGTCACAGAGGCCAATAAATGATGTTTCATTAAACAAAGTTTGGGAGGAGCATGCTCAAATAATCAATCCAATTAACTTGTCATCAACAATCATCATGTCTATCCCATCAGCATGAGAGGAAGCATATATTCAGTCAGTCGACTCACCTATACATTCCTTGACAGTTTTCAGCATGCCTCCACCACCCCGACACCTCACTCTTGGCTTGTTACTTCCACAGCCAGGAATACAGGGGGAGTACTCTGGGTTCGGGCCGAATACCAAGCCCGGAGCCCTCTCCTCGGACAGCATGCCAAATATGCATACCATTTATTCTATCTGACTAATATGTAAGTGTGAACTCGTGAAAGTGTGTGCTGAGAATGAAATCAAAGACATAAGCAGCAATCGGCCATGTAGTCATTTGACTATGCCCAGCAAGTCATGTTTGGTACATGTTTTCTCTATCGAAATACTTTTTTGTGTGTGTTGATGTCAAGACACCGTCAGAACAGCCACATCACTTGCTGTTTATGAGCACTAAAATTCTCATTGTCTCATTCAATTTTCAGGTTTGATGCTGAGCATCCTGGAATGGTTTTTGGCAAGAAAGAGGCAGGCAGTGACGAATTGCCTTTCCAGATCCTTCTGAAAGGCATGGATTTCCCAGATGGAGAACCGGTTATCCTGACTCCTCCTGGATTATCACTCCAGAGGCAACAGTACCTGTATAAGAACACTTTCGTTGATGATCCCTAGAAGGATACTGTTTGTCCAAGGCCCGAGGTCCTACCAGTTGATGGTTCTGACAACAAAAGTGCTGGAGAAATGGACATTGTGGTGAACTTGTTCTTGGAGCAAACTAAGGATGCTGAACCGCGAGCGTGTGGTCGGGGCCTTGGCCGTGAGTGTGGTCAGCCACCGAGATACAGGAGTCGAAGCCCTCACTAGGCCACTGGGACAATGGCAAAACAATAAAAGAACACTTTGTGGACCGTTTAAGGTCAGATGCGACTTAGACCGTAACCTCATCCCTGATAGAGAGCATATGAAAAAATGTGAGAAAAATGTGAAAGAGTTAAGTGTATATTTCCTGGTGAAATATTTTAATGTGTATAAAGATTTACACTGAAAAAAATGATTCATTGACTAGTTGAATTTACTAAAAAAAATTATGTTAATTGGATCCACATAATTGATTTTAGCTACATTTAAACAAATGCATTACGTTGAACTAAGTTCAGCTTAATGCATTTGTTTAAATGTAGCTAAAATCAATTGTGTGGAACCACTTAAGATTTTTTTTTTTAGTAAATTCAATGATTTCAGTAAATTCATTGAATTTACTAAATGTTTTTATCGTAAGTGGTTCCACACAATTGATTTTAGCTACATTTAAACAAATGCATTAAGCTGAACTTAGTTCAACGTAATGCATTTGTTTAAACGTAGCTAAAATGAATTATGTGGAACCAATTATCATAATTTTTTTTAGTAAATTCAACTAAGTCAATGAATCATTTTTTTCAGTGTAGTTGTGTTAAATCAATGGTGAAAATTTCCTTTATTTCCCTTCATTAGTAATATGTGTTGCTAAGGACTTCATTTTGGACAACTTTAAAGGCGATTTTCTCAATATTTCGATTTTTTTTGCCCCCTCAGATTCCAGATTTTCAAAAAGTTGTATCTCGGCCAAATACTGTCCTATCCTAACAAACCATACATCAATGAAAAGCTTATTTATTCAGGTTTCATGTGACGTATAAATCTCAATTTCAAAAAAATTTACCCTTATGACTGGTTTTGTGGTCCAGGGTCACATATACTTATTATTATGGGAAACATGCAATATGCAGCACTAAATGTTTCAGTAGGCTCTATTGGTCACATGAATTCTTCACTATTCAATATTTCCTTTAGTATGGCCAGTTCAAAAATGTAAAAAAAATTCAAAAAAAATAAAATAAATACAGCAATACTGCATTTGGAAATAATTAGTCTAAAAAGACACTTTAAAAAATTGCAGTTGATATTACTTCCATTTCATTCATCACTCTTGATATACTAAAGTTAAATGCTTTGCATTGTGGCATACATTGTTCCACACAGTGTGTTCTGATTGTGTATTGCTCATTTTGGAAAATGTTGCAGATTTGTGAGGTAATCTTTGCATACAGGAAATGTTTGCAAAGATTACCTCAAAAATCTGCAACATTTTTGATTTTTTTTTTACTGTGTACATTATATACACTACATACTAAGAGATACGGTACGCTATATAGAACATAGCCATTGTGTATATCATAAATAAATAAACAATTATTTGTATTATTTAAAGGGGGGTTTGGAAACCATCCCACAGTGTAAAGAGTATCTGCAAGATAAAAAAAAAAAAAAAAAATATTTCCAAGAAAAAAAATACATGAAATGTCTATGCATTTTAATCATTTAAATACTTTATTTAAACGGGTAAAACCAGATTAACCGGTTTAACCTCAGGCTAAGCTGAACAATGCCTTTTCAATATCTGAATTCTTATTTTTTAGTGTTCATTGTTAGCTGGCATGTAATACCTCCTCTTGCTATTTCCTTGAAAGCACGAACCAGAATGAATGCAAACATAGTATTCTTTATTCCAACATTTCACTCAAAATACATTTCTATTTAATATTTACACATGTATATAATAAAGCAGGAACATTTACAAGACTCCATGAGCGTGAAATCATCTAAAACGTTCACATGGTGTTTAAACTTAGTGCATTCTGCCCAGCTGTGATAGAGAATCAATGTGTGAATCCACATGAAAACTCAATTTACAGATCAAGACTCATATTGTGATTACTGAAAAACTGAACGACTTGATAAAACACAGTATAAGCCTTATTGTTCATTTTAGATGTGCATAAGTCCACTGTCTGGTGGACAATTAATGCTTCCTTAAAAATGTGAGGAAATTGTTATTTATGGTAAGTGTGAAGAGTAATAAATTCTGCGAGACTTTATGCACTTATTTAACACTGACTACATTAAATTACAAATACAGAAAATACAAATATATATTACTGTTGGCACAATACATAAAATACAATCAAAAAGTGTTCTGAAATCAATGTTAGACAAAATCTATTTCAATAGATCAATCGTTTCAATGTAGTTAAAAAACAACAACACTGAACCCTGTTAAAACCGAATCCTCATGCAAACCATCTGCTTGCTTCATGGCAGTGTGTTAAAAATATTCATGCTGGTGAGAGCAAATAGAGACATTTTTCCATGATTCCTTGCTAGGAACACTAAAGGAATAATTCAAGATGTTCAATCCATCGCATAACTAATAAATAATACATTTGTGCAAACGACTGTAAACAAACTAGCGTCTGTAGGAGCTTGTTTTGCTCATTTAAAATACACTTTCCTAGACCTTCATATTAAAAGGATGAAGTACAACGACAGCCAATAAGAAAATACAACTCTGTATACTTCAATAGTGTGACGGGTGTTTGAAATGAACTTAATAGTTTGATGAATTCTAGTGTGTACAAAACTATAGTGCGCTAAAGCCCTACATCTAACTGAAAACTCGTCCGTTTCACACTGTAAAGAGGTCGTGGTTTACATAAAAAAAAGACCAAACATTTTTAACTCTACAGTGGTCATACAAAAATGCTGACATTAAAGAAAACAGGAAGATAAGAGCAAGACAAACCAGATCAGCATTAACACCAAGGTTTCTGTGAGTGTTTAGGGATGGCTTTCTACTAGCAGCAGGACTTCTTCTTAGCTGCGCTGTCTACTAGCGACACGGTTTTCTCTTTTTCTCTGTCCTCTTGTTCTTTCAGAACTCTGGCAGAGAGGAAAAAGTGTCATATCGTATGAGGTGCAGTACAGTACAATGTAACTAAATAATAATGTGTGAATTATGAGCTGGCTGAAACGTTAGTGGTGAAAATCCATCATTTTTGCAGTTGCATATGCAATTGACTTTTCCAGGTATTAAGAATTGTTATGCTAACAGTCTCTTCACTTACTGAAGCTTATTATTAGTATTATCAATATATAATTATAGTATTTATCAATGTTTATCAAAATGTTAGTTTTAGTATTTTTGTCATGCATTTTTTTTATTTACGTTTTTTTTAAATAATTTTGATCCTTCAACTTAAACTTATTTCTGTTAGTTGCTAAGACAATTTTTTGTTTGTTTTTCATTTAATATTTATATTGTATTAATAATAACAACAATACAGAAACAGACATGGTTACAAGGCTCAAGCAGCTAAAAAATTTTTTATAAAAAAAAGTAATCTAATCTAACTAATCACTGGATTTTAAGCTTGTAAACTAAG